>NC_134690.1:10108595-10421334 GCF_050947455.1 Rhinoderma darwinii | reverse complement strand
AAGAAAGTGCCACATATACTGACATTGTAAGTGAGACCTCGCTCAGCGCGGTGATTGACAGTCTGATATCTGATGAACCAGCGGCACAGGCTGAGGCGGACATTGTAGACCCTGTTCTGGAGGTTCAGCCGTCCACAGTGTCAGTGAATCGAGTGCAGGTTACACAGCGATCAGGAGCAGACACAGGAGGATCTGCAGTACAAGCAGCTGAGGAGAGGTCCAGTCCTGACCCACCTGCTGACAGACCTCAGTACAGAAGACTGTTCTCCAGCGTCACAAGACCGACTAACCCCACACCTCAGAGGAGGAACGCGGTCAGAATCAGGTACTGCGGACCAGAGGAAAACCTCCCCTCCATACTCTAGATTGGGAAAATTTTGTTGAGGTGTTCGCTCTGATCCACGTTCCCTCCAGCAGGAATTATGACATCAGTTTCAAGCTGCAATATAGTCTAGACTTGTTCTGGAGTATTTATAACGATACAAAGGAGCACGCGATGTGGGAGCATCTTCATGTCATCCAGCTGACTAAACCCCAGGTAGTCACCGCCACCGTCCTGTTCCAGTCTGAGGTGGTGGCTCTGGCAGATTTGCAGCACTGGTTGAGCAGATATTGTGAAGTGAAGAGACTGCCAATAAAGATCTATGATGAGGAGGAGATCTGGAATGGAGAATATTCTGTCAAGATTCAGCAGGTTCAGGAGAATGGAGTGACCAGACATCTGCCGCACTCATTCTACCTGGGCTCGGAGAGAGGCATATGTTACTACCCTGGTCAACCGCGACGGTGCCATAGATGTGGGGGCAGACACCTGGCATTCAACTGTTCCCGTATTAAGTGCTCACTATGTGGTCAGTTTGGGCATGTGAAGGACGATTGTACAGGACCTGTCATCTGTAACCTGTGCTTAGGACCTGGACATACATTCCGGGAGTGTCCACATGCAGAACATAATAAGGAGGAGACCTTTAAAGGAGCCATGGAGGAAGAGCAGGAGGATGTCTCCATATTTGTAGATACAACCCCAGAACCTGGAAGCCCCAGCGATGATGTGAGCCGAAGTATCAGAGACCCTGCTCCAGAGACGAATGTCCCATCTGTGGATGCTGCACAAGTGTCACCAGCCACTAAAAATAGAGGTCATGCTAAAAGTAAAATATCCAGTCATTCTGTCACCAAAACATCTAAACATCTGCCCAACACCAGTAAGGAGCCAGCTGAGCCAGCCGCAGCGACCAGTAAAGAACCGGCTGATCCAGCCACAGTGACCAGTAAAGAACCAGCTGATCCAGCCGCAGCGACCAGTAATGAACCAGCTGATCCAGCCGCAGCGACCAGTAAGGAACCAGCTGATCCAGTCGCAGCGACCAGTAAAGAACTGGCTGATCCAGCCGCAGCGACCAGTAAAGAACTGGCTGATCCAGCCGCAGCGACCAGTAAGGAACCGGCTGATCCAGCCGCAGCGACCAGTATGGATGAGGAGGGATTTCAGACGGTTAAAAGGGGAAGTAAAGTAGTCGATTGTCCTAGGAAAAAATATCACTGCAGCAAAGAAATCACCGGAGTTTCCAGTGCTGGCGATAACTGGGGAACGTTACTGTGCGCTGGGAGAAGATGACCGAGAAGAAGAAGCAGAGATGGAGCAAGTCTCCTCACACATCCCAGACAACGAACCTCAGGATGAAGACGCTGACCCCCCAATGTCCACCAAAAGATGGGGTGTAACGGGACATAGCAGCGGAAGAAGGAAAAAAAGTAGGAAAGACATATAACCAGGATGAGGCTGGAAATCACCTCCATCATTGTGAACAGTGTGAAGAATAGGAGCAGGTGGCGGGCGATATTCCAGCATCTGTCTGACGACAAAACCAATGTCATCTTTATACAAGAGACTTATCTACAGAGAAATGTCCCTGCTGTGTCCCTGCAGTCACCACATCTAGTGGGACAGTGAAACTCTCAGCTGCTGTATGGAGACTTTTAGCCCGAACTCAGTTTATATCATAGAGGATTCCTATATGTCATAAATGTGGTGACCGTGTCCCATCTGTGGTGTGCGCGATGCTGCCCGGTCACCAATAAAGAAGAAATCTCCTGTAATACTGTCTAGAATAATATCATGAAAAAAAGTTGAAACAATCTATACTGGCGCAATATTCATATATTATGGTTTGTTTAATGAGTGTGATGTTATTAAGAGACATACGTTTATTTTCTTTATCTGTTATGAGTGTATTGCAAAGGTATTGTAATATTTTGTTGCAAGTTTTTAAATAAAAAATATAATTATAGTAGTTATATTCTTGTATATAGGAGGCAGTATTATAGTAGTTATATTCTTGTATATAGGAGGCAGTATTATAGTAGTTATATTCTTGTAGATAGGAGCAGTATTATAGTAGTTATATTCTTGTATATAGGAGCAGTATTATAGTAGTTATATTCTTGTATATAGGGGGACAGTATTATAGTAGATATATTCTTGTATATAGGGGGCAGTATTATAGTAGTTATATTCTTGTATATAGGGGCAGCATTATAGTAGTTATATTCTTGTATATAGGGGCAGTATTATAGTAGTTATATTCTTGTATATAGGAGCAGTATTATAGTAGTTATATTCTTGTATATAGGAGCAGTATTATAGTAGTTATATTCTTGTATATAGGGACAGTATTATAGCAGTTATATTCTTGTATATATGAGGCTGCATTATAGTAGTTATATTCTTGTATATTGGTGGCAGTATTATAGTAGATATATTCTTGTATATAGGGACAGTATTATAGTAGTTATATTCTTGTATATAGGAGCAGTATTATAGTAGTTATATTCTTGTATATAGGAGCAGTATTATAGCAGTTATATTCTTGTATATAGGAGCAGTATTATAGTAGTTATATTCTTGTATATAGGAGCAGTATTATAGTAGTTATATTCTTGTATACAGGGGGCAGTATTATAGTAGTTATATTCTTGCATATAGGGGGCAGTATTATAGTAGTTATATTCTTGTATATAGGAGCAGTATTTTAGTAGTTATATACGTGTATATAGGAGCAGTATTATAGTAGTTATATTCTTCTATATAGGGGGGGCTGTATTATAGTAGTTATATTCTTGTATATAGGGAGGCAGTATTATAGTAGTTATATTCTTGTATATAGGAGCAGTATTATAGTAGTTATATTCTTGTATATAGGAGCAGTATTATAGTAGTTATATTCTTGTATATAGGGGCAGTATTATAGTAGTTATATTCCTGTATATAGGAGCAGTATTATAGTAGTTATATTCTTGTATATAGGAGCAGTATTATAGTAGTTATATTCTTGTATATCGAGGTCAGTATTATATTAGTTATATTCTTGTATATAGGGGGCAGTATTATAGTAGTTATATTCTTGTATATAGGAACAGTATTATAGCAGTTATATTCTTGTATATAGGGCTAGTATTATAGTAGTCATATTCTTGTATATAGGGGGCTAGTATTATAGTAGTAATATTCTTGTATATAGGGGGCAGTATTATAGCAGTTATATTCTTGTCTATAGGAGCAGTATTATAGTAGTTATATTCTTGTATATAGGGGGCAGTATCATAGTAGTTATGTTCTTGTATATAGGGGCAGTATTATAGTAGATATATTCTTGTATATAGGATGCAGTATTATAGTAGTTATATTCTTGTATATAGGGGCAGTATTATAGTAGTTATATTCTTGTATATAGGTGCAGTATTATAGTAGTTATATTCCTGTATATAGGAGCAGTATTATAGTAGTTATATTCTTGTATATAGAGGTCAGTATTATAGTAGTTATATTCTTGTACATAGGGGGCAGTATTATAGTAGTTATATACTTGTATATAGGAGCAATAATATAGTAGTTATAGTCTTGTATATAGGGGCAGTATTATAGTAGCTATATTCTTGTATATAGGGGCAGTGTTATAGTAGTTATATTCTTGTATATAGGGGGCAGTATTATAGTAGATATATTCTTGTATATAGGGGACAGTATTATAGTAGTTATATTCTTGTATATAGGGGAAGTATTATAGTAGTTATATTCTTGTATATAGGGGCAGTAGTATAGTATTTATAGTCTTGTATATAGGAGCAGTATTAAAGTAATTATATTCTTATATATAGGAGCAGTATTATAGTGCTATATTCTTATATATAGGGGGTAGTATTATAGTAGTTATGTTCTTGGATATAGGGGCAGTATTATAGTAGTTATATTCTTGTATATAGGGGCAGTATTATAGTACTTATTTTCTTGTATATAGGAGCAGTGTTATAGTAGTTATATTCTTGTATATAGGGGCTGTATTATAGTAGTTATATTCTTGTACATAGGGGGCAGTATTATAGTAGTTATATACTTGTATATAGGAGCAATAATATAGTAGTTATAGTCTTGTATATAGGGGCAGTATTATAGTAGCTATATTCTTGTATATAGGGGCAGTGTTATAGTAGTTATATTCTTGTATATAGGGGGCAGTATTATAGTAGATATATTCTTGTATATAGGGGACAGTATTATAGTAGTTATATTCTTGTATATAGGGGAAGTATTATAGTAGTTATATTCTTGTATATAGGGGCAGTAGTATAGTATTTATAGTCTTGTATATAGGAGCAGTATTATAGTAGTTATATTCTTATATATAGGAGCAGTATTATAGTGCTATATTCTTGTATATAGGGGGTAGTATTATAGTAGTTATGTTCTTGGATATAGGGGCAGTATTATAGTAGTTATATTCTTGTATATAGGGGCAGTATTATAGTACTTATTTTCTTGTATATAGGAGCAGTGTTATAGTAGTTATATTCTTGTATATAGGGGCTGTATTATAGTATTTATATTCTTGTATATAGGGGGCAGTAATATAGCAGTTATATTCTTGTATATAGGAGCAGTATTATAGTAGTTATATTCTTGTATATAGGAGCAGTATTATAGTAGTTATATTCTTCTATATAGGGCCAGTATTATAGTAGTTATATTCTTTTATATAGGGGGCAGTATTATTGTAGTTATATTCTTGTATATAGGAGCAGTATTATAGTAGTTATATTCTTGTATATAGGGGCAGTATTATAGTAGTTATATTCCTGTATATAGGGGCAGTTTTATAGTAGTTATATTCTTGTATATAGGGGCAGTATTATAGCAGTTATATTCTTGTATATAGGAGCAGTATTATAGTAGTTATATTCTTGTATATAGGGGGACAGTATTATAGTAGATATATTCTTGTATATAGGGGGCAGTATTATAGTAGTTATTTATATTCTTGTATATAGGGGCAGTATTATAGTAGTTATATTCTTGTATATAGGGGCAGTATTATAGTAGTTATATTCTTGTATATAGGAGCAGTATTATAGTAGTTATATTCTTGTATATAGGAGCAGTATTATAGTAGTTATATTCTTGTATATAGGGACAGTATTATAGCAGTTATATTCTTGTATATATGAGGCTGCATTATAGTAGTTATATTCTTGTATATTGGTGGCAGTATTATAGTAGATATATTCTTGTATATAGGGACAGTATTATAGTAGTTATATTCTTGTATATAGGAGCAGTATTATAGTAGTTATATTCTTGTATATAGGAGCAGTATTATAGCAGTTATATTCTTGTATATAGGAGCAGTATTATAGTAGTTATATTCTTGTATATAGGAGCAGTATTATAGTAGTTATATTCTTGTATACAGGGGGCAGTATTATAGTAGTTATATTCTTGTATATAGGGGGCAGTATTATAGTAGTTATATTCTTGTATATAGGAGCAGTATTTTAGTAGTTATATACTTGTATATAGGAGCAGTATTATAGTAGTTATATTCTTCTATATAGGGGGGGCTGTATTATAGTAGTTATATTCTTGTATATAGGGAGGCAGTATTATAGTAGTTATATTCTTGTATATGGGAGCAGTATTATAGTAGTTATATTCTTGTATATAGGAGCAGTATTATAGTAGTTATATTCTTGTATATAGGGGCAGTATTATAGTAGTTATATTCCTGTATATAGGAGCAGTATTATAGTAGTTATATTCTTGCATATAGGAGCAGTATTATAGTAGTTATATTCTTGTATATCGAGGTCAGTATTATATTAGTTATATTCTTGTATATAGGGGGCAGTATTATAGTAGTTATATTCTTGTATATAGGAACAGTATTATAGCAGTTATATTCTTGTACATAGGGCTAGTATTATAGTAGTCATATTCTTGTATATAGGGGGCTAGTATTATAGTAGTAATATTCTTGTATATAGGGGGCAGTATTATAGCAGTTATATTCTTGTCTATAGGAGCAGTATTATAGTAGTTATATTCTTGTATATAGGGGGCAGTATCATAGTAGTTATGTTCTTGTATATAGGGGGCAGTATTATAGTAGATATATTCTTGTATATAGGATGCAGTATTATAGTAGTTATATTCTTGTATATAGGGGCAGTATTATAGTAGTTATATTCTTGTATATAGGTGCAGTATTATAGTAGTTATATTCCTGTATATAGGAGCAGTATTATAGTAGTTATATTCTTGTATATAGAGGTCAGTATTATAGTAGTTATATTCTTGTACATAGGGGGCAGTATTATAGTAGTTATATACTTGTATATAGGAGCAATAATATAGTAGTTATAGTCTTGTATATAGGGGCAGTATTATAGTAGCTATATTCTTGTATATAGGGGCAGTGTTATAGTAGTTATATTCTTGTATATAGGGGGCAGTATTATAGTAGTTATATTCTTGTATATAGGGGACAGTATTATAGTAGTTATATTCTTGTATATAGGGGCAGTATTATAGTAGTTATATTCTTGTATATAGGGGCAGTAGTATAGTATTTATAGTCTTGTATATAGGAGCAGTATTATAGTAGTTATATTCTTGTATATAGGAGACAGTATTATAGTAGTTACATTCTTGTATATAGGGGCAGTATTATAGTAGTTATATTCTTGTATATAGGGGCAGTAGTATAGTATTTATAGTCTTGTATATAGGAGCAGTATTATAGTAGTTATATTCTTATATATAGGAGCAGTATTATAGTGCTATATTCTTGTATATAGGGGGTAGTATTATAGTAGTTATGTTCTTGTATATAGGGGCAGTATTATAGTAGTTATATTCTTGTATATAGGGGCAGTATTATAGTACTTATATTCTTGTATATAGGAGCAGTGTTATAGTAGTTATATTCTTGTATATAGGGGCTGTATTATAGTATTTATATTCTTGTATATAGGGGGCAGTAATATAGCAGTTATATTCTTGTATATAGAAGCAGTATTATAGTAGTTATATTCTTGTATATAGAAGCAGTATTATAGTAGTTATATTCTTGTATATAGGGGGCAGTATTATAGTAGTTATATTCTTGTATATAGGGGGCAGTATTATAGTAGTTATATTCTTGTATATAGAGGCAGTATTATAGTAGTTATATTCTTGTATATAGGGGCAGCATTATAGTAGTTATATTCTTGTATATAGGGGGCTGTATAAGGGCATGGCCAGACGAGGCGGATTTCCTCTTGAATTCCGCAGCGGACACTCCGCAGCGTTAATCCGCAGCGGAGCCGTTTCTCCATTGACTTCCACTTTTATTTAGCAGTGTTCGTTTAGACGCGGCTGAAAATTCCGCTGCGGAGCATAGGCTGCGGTGCGGAATTTGGTGTCCGCAGCATGCAATGGATGTTGCGGAGTTGTGGCGGAATGGTTGCGGACTCATGGCGGAATTTCTCCATTGACTTCAATGGAGATTCTAAATTCCGCAATGAAGTCCGCAGCTGTCATGAAAATGTTATATGTGCTGCGGATGCGTCTTGCTTTTTTGACATGACATTTCTTCATTCTGGCAGGACCTATGTATTTCTACGTCTACAGCCAGACTGAGGAAGTCAATGGGGCTCCCGTAATTACGGGAGCGTTGCTAGGAGACGTCAGTAAATAGTCACTGTCCAGGGTGCTGAAAGAGTTAAGCGATCGGCAGTAACTGTTTCTGCACCCTGGACAGTGACTACCGATCCCAATATACAGCAACCTGTCAAAAAAATAGAAGTTCATACTTACCGAGAACTCCCCGCTTCTGTCTCCAGTCCGGCTTCCCAGGATGAAGTTTCAGTCTAAGTGACGGCTGCAGCCAATCACAGGCTGCAGCGGTCACATGGACTGCCGCGTTATCCAGGGAGGTCGGGATGGATGCCGAAAGAGGGACGCGTCACCAAGACAACGGCCGGTAAGTATGAAATTCGTTTACTTTCACTAGGGAAAGTGCTGGCCCTTCTCTCTATCCTGCACTGATAGAGAGAAGGGAAGCACTTTTCCCGCAGTCCGCAGCAGCTAGTCCGCATCAATTTACTGCACATTTTGGGCAGATCCGTGCGGCATTGATGCGGACAGTTGCGGAGGAAATCCGCCACGTGTGGGCATGCCCTTATAGTAGTTATATTCTTGTATATAGGAGCAGTATTATAGTAGTTATATTCTTGTATATAGGGAGCAGTATTATAGTAGTTATATTCTTGTATATAGGAGCAGTATTATAGTAGTTATATTCTTGTATATAGGGGCAGTATTATAGTAGTTATATTCTTGTATATAGGAGGCAGTATTATAGTAGTTATATTCTTGTATATAGGAGCAATATTATAGTAGTTATATTCATGTATATTGGTGGCAGTATTATAGTAGTTATATTCTTGTATATAGGAGCAGTATTATAGTAGTTATATTCTTGTATATAGGAGGCTGTATTATTGTAGTTATATTCTTGTATATAGGAGCAGTATTATAGCAGTTATATGCTTGTATATAGGAGCAGTATTATAGTAGTTATATTCTTGTATATAGGAGCAGTATTATAGTAGTTATATTCTTGTATACAGGGGGCAGTATTATAGTAGTTATATTCTTGTATATAGGGGGCAGTATTATAGTAGTTATATTCTTGTATATAGGAGCAGTATTATAGTAGCTATATTCTTGTATATAGGGGGTAGTATTATAGTAGTTATGTTCTTGTATATAGGGGCAGTGTTATAGTAGTTATATTTTTGTATATAGGGGGCAGTAGTATAGTATTTATAGTCTTGTATAAAGGAGCAGTATTATAGTAGTTATATTCTTGTATATAGGGGCAGTATTATAGTAGTTATATTCTTGTATAAAGCAGCAGTATTATAGTAGTTATATTCTTGTATATAGGAGCAGTATTATAGTAGCTATATTCTTGTATATAGGGGGTAGTATTATAGTAGTTATGTTCTTGTATATAGGGGCAGTATTATAGTAGTTATATTCTTGTATATAGGAGCAGTATTATAGTAGTTATATTCTTGTATATAGGGGCAGTATTATAGTAGTTATATTCTTGTATATAGGGGCAGTATTATAGTAGTTATATTCTTGTATATATGGGGCAGTATTATAGCAGTTATATTCTTGTATATAGGAGCAGTATTATAGTAGTTATATTCTTGTATATAGGAGCAGTATTATAGTAGTTATATTCTTCTATATAGGGCCAGTATTATAGTAGTTATATTCTTCTATATAGGGCCAGTTTTATAGTAGTTATATTCTTGTATATAGGGGCAGTATTATAGTAGTTATATTCCTGTATATAGGGGCAGTATTATAGTAGTTATATTCTTGTATATAGGGGCAGTATTATAGCAGTTATATTCTTGTATATAGGAGCAGTATTATAGTAGTTATATTCTTGTATATTGGGGGCAGTATTATAGTAGTTATATTCTTGTATATAGGGGGCAGTATTATAGTAGTTATATTCTTGTATATAGAAGCAGTATTATAGTAGTTATATTCTTGTATATAGGAGCAGTATTATAGTAGTTATATTCTTGTATATAGGGGGCAGTATTATAGTAGTTATATTCTTGCATATAGGGGGCAGTATTATAGTAGTTATATTCTTGTATATAGGGAGCAGTATTATAGTAGTTATATTCTTGTACATAGGCAGTATTATAGTAGTTATATTCTTGTATATAGGAGCAGTATTATAGTAGTTATATTCTTGTATATAGGGAGCAGTATTATAGTAGTTATATTCCTGTATATAGGGAGCAGTATTATAGTAATTATATTCTTGTATATAGGGGGCAGTATTATAGTAGTTATATTCTTGTATATAGGAGGCAGTATTATAGTAGTTATATTCTTGTATATAGGGGCAGTAATATAGTAGTTATATTCTTGTATATAGGAGCAATATTATAGTAGTTATATTCTTGTATATAGGGGCAGTATTATAGTAGTTATATTCTTGTATATAGGAGCAGTATTATAGTAGTTATATTCTTGTATATAGGGAGCAGTATTATAGTAATTGATATCTGTAATGTCTTTCTTCTCTTATAACTTGAAATATAAATTTGATCTTGAAAACTTTTTCAGTAAGTTGATGCATTTGTTTCATGACATTTTTGGGTTTTTTCCAAAGTGGAAAACGGTCTTTGCTGTTTTTCTCGCTCTCTGATGTAAGACTTGGAAGTCGTTTATCCCACCAGCAGTGGATGTGAGCAGTGATTGCGTTAACGACTTGTGAAGTCCAGTTCTGAGTCACCCTTCATGGTTTATGAGGGGCCTGCTCAGCTTCACTTTATTTCCCTTAGAAATCTTTGCTACTCTTTATGTTCTCTCGCTTTGTGCCACACTCACTAATATCACTGCTCGTTTTTTGTATGTTGTAACTCAGTAATTTTTGCTACTCAAATTGGGAAAACATCATAAACCTTATTTCTGGCGATCAGAATTAAATATTTTTAAATAAAAATAAAAACTGTGTAAGGGTATGTGCAGACGACCTCCTTTCGGACGTAATGGAGGCGTTTTACGCCTCGAATTACGCCTGAAAAGACGGCTCCAATACATCAGCAAATCATCTGCCCATTGCTTGCAATGGGTCTTACGATGTTCTGTGCAGACGAGCTGTCATTTTACGCGTCGCTGTCAAAAGACGGCGCATAACATTACGGCCGCGGCAAAGAAGTGCAGGACGCTTCTTTGGACGTAATTGGAGCCGTTTTTCATTGACTCCAATGAAGAACAGCTCCAAATTACGTCCGTAAAAGACGCAGCGAAAAACGCATTCACTTTTTAATTCTTTGGCCCAGCCTAAAACTAAAAAGAACATATTGTATCACAATGTCCCTAAATTGCAACTACAATGCATGATTTACGTGGGCAAAGTATAGTTCTCACAGTGCACAGTTTGGCCCCATCTGTGAATCCTCCAGATTTGCCTCGAAAACGGAGGAGAGCTACCAGACCCCCAAAAGGGCAGAAAAGTCTCCCTCAAAGCCCGGAGTCTTTTTGGCAGATGCAACCCTGCTGAGCAACATTTTATTTACGTTGCGTCTTATATTAAAGCTACTGCTTAGATTTATTCTTTGAAAGGTCACATGACATATACAAAGTACGCCAGTGTCTGCAGCAGGCCTGACGTTTGTGTGCCGTATTTTATGCCATAAAGAAAGAGTATAATAAAAATAAATGGTCACATTGCAGATGTCTATCTGGCCAGGCCGTAAGGACAAAATTTTTAAACTTTTCTTTATTGAAATCCCTAGTACGTGCTCTCTCTTACCCAAGTGCAAAAAAAGTGCAGCATGCCACAAGAAAAAGTGCACAAGGATGCAGTCTATCGCAAGCCTTCTCCAAAAGGACAAGGGGCCCTACAAACCTTCTCCACTTCCCCAGAAGGCCTTACATGGGTCGGGAATCGAAGCAGAAGCCCTCCTACAAAAATTGTTATTCTCTGGCCCGTTGGAAAGGCACATTATGTAAATTGTGGTGAAGATAATCTTCTCACTGGTGGATGTATATGTGAGTTATCCCCTTCCTTCTGGTCCTCAGCTGTGTCATGTGACCAGCAATAGGACTCCCCAACCGACACAGCGTCTCATGTATGACTCACATCGAGGCTGTGATAGTAATGAATAGAGCAACTGACGCCCTGTCCACACATGAAAGGCTGGGGCAGTTGGAGAGTCCTATTGCTGGGCCATGTATCTAATCCTATCATGTGTGATACTGTCTGCTGGGGCCCTGTATCTAAGCCTATCATGTGTGATACTGTCTGCTGAGACAATGCATCCAATTCTATCCAGCGGTGCAGCTATAGGAGCCTTAGTCTTATAGATATGCTGTCTCCCATATGTATGTAAAAATGTATTTATTTATGGGGGGGGGGTAAATATATGTCTCCGGGCTTGTGCCCCTGATCTTTTAAGACCCTAGCAACGCCCCTGCCAACCAGAGGAGATGTCACCTGTGAGTCACTGGATTTAATTGCACTGTAGTCTGCAGCGTGATAATACTACACAGATCGCCAGTGTAGAACCGGTATGTGACCACCGTATAGGCTTTGAATGGTGACATTATTGGTTATATTGGCTTTGTGGTAGTTATATGTGTTTATGGTATAATGCTATTATTTGGACCTTGTATAGTGGTATTATGACTGTATAATTTAGAGATATACTGAAATGAGTGCTTCTTCCAGGGCAAATTACTTCTGGGCAGGGCTGATGTACCTATCGATAAAGGTACCAGACACCACAGCAATGATTTGCATTATAAAGTAACAGTGTACATATGAGGGGAGCATCTGGAGCCTATCATATTCAAAAAGTTGTTTTACCGTGAAACGGTCTTTAATATATATAAATAAATGGGGGGGCTATGCCTTGGGACTTGAGCCCCTAATATATTTAGACACTAGCAAAACCCCTGTATTAGAATATTTCTTTATAATAAAGGAGAGCTCCGAGATCCCTGGGAGGGCAGACAAGTTTCGACTCAACGCTAGGAGTTTGAAATGACTACAGACCCAAGTCTAGAAACTAAATATTGGAGTGTGGTGTACCTATGGAAACATTCTGGCGCACTACAGCCTTAAATGACCACTATAATGTAGTATTTATCTGAGCAAAGTATGGCACTCACTGGGCAATGGATGACCACACTTCCTCAATGGTCTAGGAGTTTCTCAAAAAAGGAGGAGTGCCCCCAAGACCCCGGAAGGGCAGAAATACTGCTGACTTGTGTTTATGGGGGCACTCTATGGCTGACACTCTTTAACGCCGCTCACGGTAACAATCTCTGAGTGTCGTCCGACACTGTTTATGGTAGCAGGGGCGCAGGCAGTAGAAGGCTGGCGGGGCATGTGGCCCGGATGCTCGGTGCCTGCAAGGGCAACAAAAAGCCACCCTGCCTTGGCCAGTGTATTTAGATACAAGGCTAGGATTGCGAACTGAGCCATTGCCCTTGGTAAAAGAAGGATTGTCTAGGCTGATACATTGCATGTTTTAGGTACTGCAGCGAGTGTCGCAGCCGCTTCATTAGGATAGGCCGAAAATGTGTGATGGTGGGGGTCCCACACCACAAAATCACACATTCGAAACCTATCCTAAGGATGGACAATCAATGTCAAATACTGGAAAAACCTTCTTAATATTTTATTTTGGGCTCCTGGTCTTCCCGAGGGTTCTCTACCCTTACAAGTTTAGCACGTTTCATAAACCAGACTTTCCGGACTAATCATGTTCCGTTGAAGAATTATTTACTTAGTCAAGCCTCCTTACCCCTTCTGGATCTGCAGTTCATCAATGCTGGTTCTGCTCTTAGCTGAAGACAAGAATAATCTGAGACAGACCGGTTGCTATGGACATCTTAAAGACAGTCTATCCCTAGTAACCAGACTGTCAGACATGAAGTAAGGTGAAGAAGAGGTAGAACCTAAACAAGATTACCTCGCACAATGGTGACTTTTTGAAGTATCTGCCCATGCTTGATGTCCACCAGTTTCATTTCTTCCATGATCATGGAAAGGTTCCTAACATCAAAATCCAGGCGGGCGTTCATCAGACTGAACCTCTCTCTCAGCAAATCGGTGGCACCTTGCATGAGGCTGACAGACTTGTTAAGGTAGTATAATTCCTCGGCATTAGAATGGAATCCATGAGTACAAGAAAGCCGCACATCATCCAGGTACTTCAACATGCTGTGTACGTGATTGTCCGTGGCGTTAATATTCGTGAATATAGTCCCGATTTCCGTTTCATGAGAAAACATCCTGCCTTCTAGGCTCTCGAACCGCTCAACAGTCCTATTTTGTGTGTACTTGGAGTGGTACTGGAGATCTTGCATGTTTTCCTCATGGTCGTCAAGAAAAGACGTAATGTTATCCATCTGTAGTTGAAGACCCATGACTTGTAGGACCAGGTCATGCATGACCTCCGTGTTTATGGTGATACGTTGGGCGGTGGCTGCGATGCTGCTTTGAATGTTTCTTACCAGTTCATTGGTTTTGACCGACGTGGATTTAAACCCACCAAAAATTTTGCTCGAATTTTGCCAGTCGGTAATAATTTTTTGTAAGGTCAACGTTTCCTCATCGGTCTTCCTCTGGATAACTTCTATCCACTCTGAGGTTTGCCCAACAGTAAAATTGATCTGCTGGACACCCGCTGTAATATCATACCTCTCCCGGACCAAATTTTTCACCGAAATTTCCAACTCGGCCGCTGCGGCTTGCCACCCTTTGACCTGTGACAAGAAAAGTCCCAAAGTCTGATTGATCTGCCGAAGGGAGAAGTTGCTCCTCTCGATCTGGTTGTCCATTTTGCTGTTGGCAGACGTGAGTAGCTGATGATTTTGAGACGTTCTATCCAGATGTATCTCCTGGGCCAAGAGCATCTTCTGGATCTCCTCCAACTCCCCCTGCAGCTTGCTGATCTCTTGTCCCAAGTAGGTGGCATCATGGCAGTAGGAGCAGTTTCCAACAGATTTCATGTCTAATAATCCAAAAACATAATTATCAAAAAGTGCTGATTATTTATGGAACCAATAATGAGAAAATTGCCTAAATTTATATCAACTTCTTACATCATTTGTCTAATCTTGTATGAAGGAGACATATTGTGCAACATAATAAAATATAATGAAACAAAATATATATATACGTTACGAGCCATATAAATATGTAGGACGAGAGGGGGCAGAGCATGACATAAGCAGGAGAGAAGCGCCTTGGTCACGGTCATTTCAGGAAGATCTCTATGTTGGATGTCCAACAAAACACGGTGGACGGAGCACCAATTCTTATGGCAAATGTTTTGCCCCAAAGATGGTCAAGGCAGGAGCCCAGGTATAGGTGGCGCTATGTAGCAGTAGCACCCGGGCACTGATAGCTGAAGGGGCATAAAGGCCACATAAGTAGACACCAGTATAATAAATGGCCCATGGTAGGTGGGGGGGGGGAGCTCTGTTACAGATATTTTGCACAGAGCAGCTGGCACTCTGGAGACCCTAGTCTACACCCATTGACTTAAATGGGGATTGTGTAACGCTTCATTTTATTGACTAAAACACCCCGGATCTCAAACTGATACATTGTAGCACATTCTTAGAACAAGAGCGAAACGTGTGCTTAGCTCAACGACGATTGTCTAGACCGGAAACAATAGTAACAAACCCGCATCTGTGAAAAGCATAAGGTCAAAACTGATTTTTAGCCTCCTCGAGCAAACCAGGATGTTCCCCTTCACTGACAGCAAGCAGAGATCTTGAAAATTGTGAGGAATTGAAGCACAAAGTTGGAGAAACCCCTTCAACTCGATATTCAGCAGTTGTGGTTTCTCTCTGTAGTGTTTCCCTATGACCGCAGTCGTATAATTGGATATTTCCATCTAATTGGTTAACGAGCCTCATTATCTGCAGCCATTAATAGCTCGTAAATAACATCCTGCGGGTAATGGGGTGTGGGATGTGATGGGTGTAACAGAACTGTCAGCCCTGGGGAGAGTCCAAAATAGCGCTAGAACTTGTGCCGGTCACACAGCTTTCCTAGGGTCCTGAGTGTCTATTAATGCAATAGTGGATGTGCCATTGTGTAATTACTTAGATGTCTCATTCATGACTCTGGGAAAGCTGGGTGACAACTCTTTAAGGTCACTTTAATGCAAGGGTGTAGGCTAGCGGAGCCCGTGTTCTGGGGACCGGGTGCCAGGGGGTGCCAACAAGCCTCTGCCTTGTCCAGGGTGTCTAGATAAAGAGCTAGGACAGTGGAATAAGTCCTTACCCCGGGAGTAGAGAATCCTAGCTGTAGGGGTATGTTCACACACAAACTCAAAAACGTCGGAATATACGGAGCTGTTTTCAAGGGAAAACATCTCCTGATTTTCAGATGTTTTTTTGAGCAACTCGCGTTTTCGCAGCATTTTTTACAGCCGTTTTTTTAGATGTTTTTCTATGGAGTCAATGAAAAACGCCTCCAAAAACATCCCAAGAAGTGACATGCACTTTTTTAAACAGAACGCCGTTTTTTCCATTTAAATCAATGGCCAGATTTTTGGAGGCGTTCTGCTTCCGATTTTTCGGCCGTTTACGGCCCGAAAAACATCCGAAAATAAGCCGCTTGAACATACCCTGACAATAAAGGAAAAGACACAAGGTCTCGTTTTTACTTATATCACTTTTACCGCTGCGGTCCTCCGAGGGATTGAGCTCCCGGAAATACTTGCGGACGTTAAGTAGGAACAGATTTCGGAAAAGCTTTCAAATCCCCATGAAATGCACAAAACATCACACAGCTGATCCTGCCTGGAAACAGAGCGAGGAAGGAGCCGGGACGCGGCACGGTAATTACATGATTCACTGCTCATCACAAATACTCAGTAACCCGCGGACATGATGTGACCGGCAGAACACCCCAGATGTGGATCCGTTCATTGAGAAATTACAGGTTCTTTATTTTCTTTTGTTTCCAGTTGATTGCAACTTGTTGTTATTCGCTTAAAGGCTATGGAAACCTTTGAGCATTTTTTTTTTTTTTTTTTTTTTTTTATAAAACAACGTATTAGAGGATTTTAACCAACTTTTTAATTGGTTTTTATTTTTAAAAAATGTAGATTTTTGAGATACAGCTACTGTGTATCCTGGATGCATAGAAACGGTTCCTTGCGATCAAACCCGAATTCGTCAGATCAGCGGGACTGGCGGCGTCGGTGACAGCGGATCCTGCATGTCTCTGAGTACATGAACTTAGATGAATTCAGAACCCGCTGTCACCGAAGCCGTCAGTACCGCTGACCTGACAGATTCAGTTTTGAGGGAACATACAGCTTCTATGTATCCAGGACACATAGAAGCTGTATCTCAAAAAGTTAAAATAAAATTTGATCAAATCCAATCAAAAAGTTGTTTTAAATCCACTAATACATTGTTTTATTTAAAAAAAAAAAACATAGCCTTTACAGGAAAACCGGTCATAAAAACAAGTTCCTCTAAATAATAACATCTGGAGACCTGACCCTGTTAAGCGAGGGTTCTCTGTAACCCTAAGGGTATGTTCACACGCAGTAGCAAAATACGTCTGAAATTACGGAGCTGTTTTCGCTTGAAAACAGCTCCTGATTTTCAGACGGTTTTGTAACTACTCACGATTTTCGTGGCGTTTTTTACGGACGTTATTGGAGTTGTTTTTTAATGGAGTCAATGAAAAACTGCTCCAAAAACGTCCCAAGAAGTGTCCTGCACTTCTTTGATGCGAGCGTCTTTTTACGCGCCGTCTTTTGACAGCGACGCGTAAAAATACACCTCGTGGGAACAGAACATCGTAAGACCCATTGAAAGCAATGGGCAGATGTTTGTTTTTTCAGGCGCAATTTAAGGCGTAAAACGCCCGAATTACGTCTGAAAATAGGCCGTGTGAACATACCCTAATTTTACTGACCCCCATCTCCAACTTTACAAACTTAACTCTAAGGGTATGTTCACACACAGTGGTTTCAGACGTAATTCGGGTGTTTTACGCTTCGAATTACGCCTGAAAAAACGCCCCTAATATGCCTACAAACATCTTCCCATTGCTTTCAATGGGAATTACGATGTGCTGTTCCCACGAGCCTTTATTTTACGCGTCGCTGTCAAAATACGGCGCGTAAAATGACGGCTCGTCAAAAGAAGTGCTAGACACTTCTTGGGACGTTTTTGGAGGCGTTTTTAATTGACTCCATTGAAAAACAGCTCCAAAAAGGACGTAAAAAATGCTGTTAAAAAAACGTCTGAAAATCTCCCGACGTATACCTTAAACGGAGGCTGTGAGGGACGCCTAACATTGGCATCTGTCACCCATGGACTAATATGGAATCCATTTAATAGACGCATTGTGAGCTTTTTCATGATGTATCCAATAAACCGATGCTATTACAGTCTATTGCTGACGCATTCCACTAATAGGCATTTCTTAAACGTAACAGTCACCCATAGGCTATAATGGCATCCGCTTAACAGAGTCATTATGAATAACTATTGAGAAGACCATGACGTAGACGTTGAATGGATGGCTGTGATGGATGCCATATGGTGACATCTGTCACTGATAGACAAATATAGTATCCATTCAACAAATACTTTTTTACAAGATGCCACAGGATAGAATAGTGTATTTTTCGATGCTACACCATTCTTCATTTTTTTTTTCAGTGTCCTGATGTATTCCAGCCAGACGGGGGCCAAACGACCCTTTTGGCCTCCATCTGAATAATGGACCTCTACGGACAGTTTAGTGTGTATGTCGAAAGCTTTCCAGAGGTACAAGCTAAACAAAGGACACAAATACATTAACCCTAACGCTAATATTACTAGCACTAACTGTACTAACCCTAACTGTAACACTACTAACCCTTACTGTAACACTACTAACCCAGACTGTACTAACCCTAACTGTGACACTACTAAACATTACTCTACTAACCCTAATTGCAACACTACTAACTCAGACTGTACTAACCCTAACTGTAACACTACTGACCCCAACTATACTAACCCTAACTGTGACACTACTAACCATAACTGTACTAACCCTAACTGTAACACTACTAACCCCAACTGTACTAAACCTAATTGTAACACTAGTAATCCCAACTGTACTAACCCTAACTTTAAAACTACTTACCTCAACTCTATTCCTAACTATAAAACTAACCATCATTTTACTAACCCCAACTGTAACACTAATAACCCAGACTGTACTAACCCTAACTGTAACACTACTAAACCCAACTGTACTAACCTTCACTGTAACACTATTAACCATAACTGTACTAACCCTAAATGTAATACTACTAACCACAACCGTACTAATCCTAACTTTAACACTACTAACCATAACTTTACTAACCACAGCTGTAACACTTCTAACCCCAACTGTACTAACCAGAACTGTGACTCTACTAACCAGAACTGTGACACTACTAACCATAACTGTACTAACCCTAACTGTAACACTACTAACCCCAACTGTACTAACCCTAACTGTAACATTACTAACCCTAACTGTAACACTACTAACCGTAACTCTACTAACCCTAACTGTAACACTACTAACCCCAACTGTACTAACCCTAACTCTACTAACCCTAACTATAACACTACTAACCCCAACAGCACTAATCCTAACTGTCACACTATTAACCCGAACTGTACTAACCCTAACTGTAACATTATTAACCCTAACTGGAACACTACTAACCATAACTCTACTAACCCTAACTGTAACACTACTAACCCCAACTGTACTAATCCTAACTCTACTAACCCTAAATGTAACACTACTAACCATAACTTTACTCACCCTAACTGTAACACTACTAACCCCAACTGTATTAATACTAACTGCACCACTATTAACCATAACTGTACTAACCCTCACTGTAACACTACTGACCATAACTGTACTAATCCTCACTGTAACACTACTGACCATAACTGTGCTAACCCTAACTGTTACACTAACAGCCCCAACTGTACTTATCCTAAGTTTAACACTACTAACCATAACTCTACTAACCCTAACTATACGAACCCTAACTGTAACACTACTAACTCCAACTTTACTCACCCTAACTGTAACACTACTAACCCCAACTGTACTAACCATAACTCCACTAACCCTAACTGCAACACTACTAACCCCAACTGTACTAACCATAATTGTAACACTAGTAACCCGAACTGTACTAACCCTAAGTTTAACACTACTTACCCCAACTGTATTAATCCTAACTGTAACCCTACTAACCATAATTTTACTAACTCCAACTGTAACACTACTAACCCAGACTGTACTAACCCTAACTGAAACACTACTAACCCCAACTGTACTAACCCCAACTGAACTAACCCTAACTGTGACACTACTAACCATAACTCTACTAACCCTAACTGTAACACTACTAACCCCAACTCTACTAATCCTAACTCTACTAACCCTAACTGTAACACGACTAACCCTAACTGTACTAATCCTAACTCTACTAACCCTAACTGTAACACAACTAACTCTAACTCTACTAACCCTAACTGGAGCACTAGTAACTCCATCTGTGCTAATCCTAACTGTAACACGACTAACCATAACTGTACCAACCCTCACTGTAACACTACTAACCATAACTCTACTAACCCCAACTGTACTTACCCTAACTGTAACACTACTAACCATAACTTTACTAACCACAACTGTACTAACCCTAACTGTAACACTACTAACCCTAACTGTAATACTACTAACCCCAACTGTACTTCCCTAACTGTAACATTACTAACCCTAACTAACACTACTAACCATAACTGTACTAACAATAACTGTAACACTATTAACCCCAACTGTACTAACCCTAACTGTAACATTACTAACCCTAACTGCAATACTACTAACCATAACTTGACTAACCCTAATTGTAACACTACTGACCTCAAATGTACTAACCCCAATTGTAACACTACTAACCCCAACTGCACTAACCCTAACTGTGACACTACTAACAATAACTGTACTAGCCCTAACTGTAACACTACTAACCCCAACAGTACTAACCCTAACTGTAACACTGCTAACCATAACTCTACTAACCCCAACTGTAACATTACTAACCCTAACTTTAACACTACTAACCATCATTCTACTAACCCTAACTAACACTACTAACCATAACTGTAACACTACTAACCCCAACTGTACCAATCCTAACTGTAACACCACTAATTATTATAACTCTACTAACCCCAACTATAACACGATTAACCCCAACTGTACTAACCCTAACTTTAACACTACTAACCATAACGCTACTAACCCTAACTGTAACACAACTTTACCCAACTGTATTAATCCTAACTGTAACACTTCTAACCATAGCTGTACCAACCCTCACTGTAACACTACTAACCATAATTCTACTAACCCTAACTGTAACACTACTAACCCCAACCGTACTAACCATAACTGTAACATTACTAACCCTAACACTACTAACCATAACTCCACTAACCCTAACTGTAATACTACTATCCCCAACTGTACTAACCCTAATTGTAACATTACTAATCCTAACTGCAACACTACTAACCATAACCCTACTAACCCCAATTGTAATACTACTAACCCCAACTGTACTAACCCTAACTGCAATACTACTAACCATAACTTGACTAACCCTAATTGTAACACTACTGACCTCAAATGTACTAACCCCAATTGTAACACTACTAACCCCAACTGCACTAACCCTAACTGTGACACTACTAACAATAACTGTACTAGCCCTAACTGTAACACTACTAACCCCAACAGTACTAACCCTAACTGTAACACTGCTAACCATAACTCTACTAACCCTAACTGTAACATTACTAACCCTAACTTTAACACTACTAACCATCATTCTACTAACCCTAACTAACACTACTAACCATAACTGTAACACTACTAACCCCAACTGTA
This sequence comes from Rhinoderma darwinii, assembly GCF_050947455.1. Lineage (NCBI taxonomy): Eukaryota > Metazoa > Chordata > Amphibia > Anura > Rhinodermatidae > Rhinoderma > Rhinoderma darwinii. Next base: position 10,399,456 of record NC_134690.1, on the reverse strand, counting down.
CCAATCCTAACTGTAACACCACTAATTATTATAACTCTACTAACCCCAACTATAACACTATTAACCCCAACTGTACTAACCCTAACTGTAACACTACTAACTTCAAATGTACTAACCCTAACTGTAACATTACTAACCCTAACTTTAACACTACTAACCATCATTCTACTAACCCTAACTAACACTACTAACCATAACTGTAACACTACTAACCCCAACTTTACTAATCCTAACTGTAACACCACTAATTATTATAACTCTACTAACCCCAACTGTAACACTATTAACCCCAACTGTACTAACCCTAACTGTAACACTACTAACCATAATGCTACTAACCCTAACTGTAACACAACTAACCCCAACTGTATTAATCCTAACTGTAACACTTCTAACCATAGCTGTACCAACCTTCACTGTAACACTACTAACCATAATTCTACTAACCCTAACTGTAACACTACTAACCCCAACCGTACTAACCATAACTGTAACATTACTAACCCTAACTAACACTACTAACCATAACTCCACTAACCATAACTGTAATACTACTATCCCCAACTGTACTAACCCTAATTGTAACATTACTAACCCTAACTGCAACACTACTAACCATAACCCTACTAACCCCAATTGTAATACTACTAACCCCAACTGTACTAACCCTAACTGCAATACTAATAACCATAACTTGACTAACCCTAATTGTAACACTACTGACCTCAAATGTACTAACCCCAATTGTAACACTACTAACCCCAACTGCACTAACCCTAACTGTAACACTACTAACCCCAACAGTACTAACCCTAACTGTAACACTGCTAACCATAACTCTACTAACCCCAACTGTACTAACCCTAACTGTAACACTACTAACTTCAAATGTACTAACCCTAACTGTAACATTACTAACCCTAACTTTAACACTACTAACCATCATTCTACTAACCCTAACTAACACTACTAACCATAACTGTAACACTACTAACCCCAACTGTACTAATCCTAACTGTAACACCACTAATTATTATAACTCTACTAACCCCAACTAAAACACTATTAACCCCAACTGTACTAACCCTAACTGTAACACTACTAACCATAATGCTACTAACCCTAACTGTAACACAACTAACCCCAACTGTATTAATCCTAACTGTAACACTTCTAACCATAGCTGTACCAACCCTCACTGTAACACTACTAACCATAATTCTACTAACCCTAACTGTAACACTACTAACCCCAACCGTACTAACCATAACTGTAACATTACTAACCCTAACACTACTAACCATAACTCCACTAACCATAACTGTAATACTACTATCCCCAACTGTACTAACCCTAATTGTAACATTACTAATCCTAACTGCAACACTACTAACCATAACCCTACTAACCCCAATTGTAATACTACTAACCCCACCTGTACTAACCCTAACTGCAATACTACTAATCATAACTTGACTAACCCTAATTGTAACACTACTGACCTCAAATGTACTAACCCCAATTGTAACACTACTAACCCCAACTGCACTAACCCTAACTGTGACACTACTAACAATAACTGTACTAGCCCTAACTGTAACACTACTAACCCCAACAGTACTAACCCTAACTGTAACACTGCTAACCATAACTCTACTAACCCCAACTGTAACACTACTAACCCCAACTGTACTAACCCTAACTGTAACACTACTAACTTCAAATGTACTAACCCTAACTGTAACATTACTAACCCTAACTTTAACACTACTAACCATCATTCTACTAACCCTAACTAACACTACTAACCATTACTGTAACACTACTAACCCCAACTGTACTAATCCTAACTGTAACACCACTAATTATTATAACTCTACTAACCCCAACTAAAACACTATTAACCCCAACTGTACTAACCCTAACTGTAACACTACTAACCATAATGCTACTAACCCTAACTGTAACACAACTAACCCCAACTGTATTAATCCTAACTGTAACACTTCTAACCATAGCTGTACCAACCCTCACTGTAACACTACTAACCATAATTCTACTAACCCTAACTGTAACACTACTAACCCCAACCGTACTAACCATAACTGTAACATTACTAACCCTAACTAACACTACTAACCATAACTCCACTAACCATAACTGTAATACTACTATCCCCAACTGTACTAACCCTAATTGTAACATTACTAACCCTAACTGCAACACTACTAACCATAACCCTACTAACCCCAATTGTAATACTACTAACCCCAACTGTACTAACCCTAACTGTAACATTACTAACCCTAAATGTACTGACCATAACTGTAACACTACTAACCCCAACTCTACTAACCACAACTGTGACACTACTAACAATAACTGTATTAATCCTAACTGTAACACTACTAACCATAACTTTACTAATCATAACTGTAACGCTACTAACCCCAACTGTATTAATACTAACTGTAACACTACTAACCATAACTTTACTAACCATAACTGTAACACTACTAACCCCAACTGTACTAATCCTAACTGTAACACCACTAACCATAGCTGTGCACCACTAACTATAAGGCCTCATTTACACGAGCGTATTATACGCGCGTGCGACGCGCGTGCTTTTCACGCGTGTCGTACGCACCTATAATAGTCTATGGGGCTGTTTAGACGATGCGTGAATTTTGCGCAGCGTGAGTGCGTTGCGTAAAACTCACGACATGTTCTATATTCTTGCGTTTTTCACGCAACACGCACCCATTGACTTCAATGGGTGCGTGAAAACAACGCATGCCACACTGACGGTCCTGCGTTGCATGCGCGAAAATCACGCAAGAGCTGTCAAACTCCTGCATGTAAACAGAAAAGCACCACGTGCTTTTCTGGTTACAAACATCCAAACGGAGTGTCAAATTAGAGATGAGCGCACCGAACTTCACCGGGTTCGGCAAAACTCGTTTTCACCGAAACCGGTAAAAAATGTTCGGGTACGCGACGTCAGGAGACAGTCTCTGTCCACGGTGCTGAAAGCGTTAAACTGGTTCAGCACCATGGACAGTGACTTCCGCTCCGAAAATCCATGAACCTGTAAAAAAAAAAAGACGTTCTGACTTACCGATAACTCCGGTCCGACCTCCCGGGATGACAGTTAAGTCCAAGTGACAGCTGCAGCCAATCACAGGCCAAGCACAGGCTGCAGCCAATCACAGGCCAAGCACAGGCTGCAGCCAATCACAGGCTGCAGCGGTCTCATGGACTGCGGCGTCATCCTGGGAGGTGGGGCCGGATGACGAGAGAGGGACGCGTCACCAAGGCAACGGCCGGGAGACCGGACTGGAGGAAGCAGGCAGTTCATGGTAAGTTTGAACATCTTTTTTTATTCACAGGTTGGTGTCTATTGTGATCGGCATTCACTGTCGAGGGTGCTGAAAGAGTTACTGCCGATCAGTTAGCTCTTTCAGCACCTTGGACAGTGACGGGCCTCGACTACCTCATCTCTATGATGGCGGCTGCGTGAAAATCACGCAGCCGCGCATCATGACACACGGAGCTGTCAGATGCCTTTTGCGCGTTTAAAACGCAACAAGGCTGCGTTTACGCAGTGCATACGCCATGCATACGCGCGCAAAACGCAGCGTTTTTTGCGCGCGCAAAACGCATACGCTCGTGTAAATGAGGCCTAAGGCTGAGTTCACATGGGGCGGTTACGCTGCGTAAACAAACGCAGAGTACACACTCTCTGCAGCTTGTGATTGGCTGCAACGGCAGTCACATGGGATGAAGCATCATCCCAGGGGCCGGCCCTCAGACGTTATCCAGGCCGGCCTCCTCATCCATGTGACCACCGCTACAGCCTGTGATTGGTTGCAGCGTCGGTCACATGGGCTGAAGCGTCATCCCAGGTGGATGAAACACAGACTCCTAGGTAAGTATAATATATTTTTCGTTTTCAGGGTGACGTTTTTTGTGGTGGGTTGGCATCGAACCCGCCGCAAAAAAACGCAACAACTGCAATTTGTTGCGGGATTTACCTCCCCATTGAATTCATTGGGGAAATCCCACAACAAGTAAGCAGCTGTAACATACAGGCTGGGTTCACACGACCTATTTTCAGGCGTAATGGAGGCGTTTTACGCCTCGAATTACGCCTGAAAACACGGCTCCAATACTTCGGCAAACATCTGCCCATTCATTTCAATGGGTTTGCCGACGTACTGTGCTGACGACCTGTAATTTTACGCGTCGCTGTCAAAAGACGGCGCGTAAAATAACAGCCTCGTCAAAGAAGTACAGGAGACACTTCTTGGGACGTAATTGGAGCCGTTTTTCATTGAATCCAATGAAGAACAGCTCCAAATTACGTCCGTAATGGACGCCCCGAAAAACGCGAGTACATGCAATTACGTCTAAAATTCAGGAGCTGTTTTCTCCTGAAAACAGCTCCGTAATTTCAGACGTAAATGCAGTTATCGTGTGCACATACCCTAACATTACAAACCCTAGCTCTAGTAACACTTAGGCTGGATTCACACGAGCATGTTCGGTCCGTAAAGGACGGAATGTATTTCGGCCGCAAGTCCCGGACCGAACACACTGCAGGGAGCCGGGCTCCTAGCATCATAGTTATGTACGACACTAGGAGTCCCTGCCTCTCCGTGGAACTACTGTCCCGTACTGAAAACATGATTACAGTACGGGACAGTTGTCCGGCAGAGAGGCAGGGACTCCTAGCGTCGTACATAACTATGATGCTAGGAGCCCGGCTCCCTGCAGTGTGTTCAGTCTGGGACTTGCGGCCGAAATACGTTCCGTCCTTTACGGACCGAACATGCTCGTGTGAACCCAGCCTTAGGGTATGTTTACGCGCTTAATAAAAAACGTAGGGAAAATACAAAGCTTTTTTTCAAGGGAAAACAGCTCCTGATTTTCAGCCATTTTTTAATCAAACTCGCGTTTTTTGCATCGTTTTTACTGTTAGCTGTTTTTCTATAGAGTCAATGAAAAACGGCTCCAAAAATGGATCAAGAAGTGACATGCACGTCTTTTTCAAAACAGCCACGTAAAAAAAAAAGCCCCGTCAGAACAGAACACCGTTTTTTCCCATTGAAATCAATGGGCAGATGTTTGGAGGCGTCCTGCTTCCAATTTTTTGGCCGATTTTCGGCCGTTTACGGCCCGAAAAACGGCCGAAAATAAGCCGTGTGAAGATACCCTAACAGTAAAACCTCATACACAAGGCAAAGCCACAAACTCTACATGTCTCGCTTTACGGCACCATATTACGGATACGTTTCCCTGTAAGGTCAATGCTTTCAGGGGTAGAAACTACAGCAATACGGCACCTGGCATCATACAGTATTATATTCTGTACAAATCTGACAGAAAATCCTCGGTATGTGTACATATGAAATAAGAAACAGACAGAGATATAGATGCAGTATTACAGCTCCGGAGGCTGTACTGAGACATAATACGGACGTGTGTATTTGAGACCTAGCCATAACCCTTTGTGATCTCTACCAGTCAATCAGAGTCAAGAGGGGTCACATGACACAGCTACAGCCTAGACTCTCATATGTATCTACATCTACTAAAGTGGTGGTCACCTAGATATGGAGACTAGTGGTTGCTGGGCAACCTGAATAGAGGAAGGGGCTGTAAGAAAAATCTAGGTGGGCGGAGCTTGCTTTTTCTGGCCTCTTGATTGGCTCTTTTTAGAGCAGCTATTAGAAGCAATGGAGCCCAGAAAATCCCAATATTTACCAAGCTCCTGAATATCCACTTGCACGGAGACAATCTTCTTCTCATAGCCGGACTTTGCAGAGCTGAAGTCATCGTACAGGGAATTGACTTTCCTGAAAACTGTAAATAACACAGGAAAATGAGGCGTCATCCTCCAATATTTACTCATCGCTTGACATTCTAATTCGATGCCGTCATTCTTATTTACGCCGCCTAAAAATGTGTCCTCAACTTTTTTTTTTTAAAGAGACAGTAACTTATTTGAATGGTTAAATGGGTATTTTTCATTTTCCTACCACATTTCCACTTACTGCGAAAAGTTTCATGCTTTCTACTTCCTGTGGGGGAGCTATAGTTCCATTCAATTCGAACTTCCTGGTTTTTGAACTGAATGCCAGAGCTACAGTGTAGACTGACACCAAAGCAATAGAAATACGTCATACAACTCATATTTCTACTTATATAACTTCTCTTTATTTCAGGGTAAACTGTCACGTGATCAACAAACATTTCCAGAGGTAAAATCAACCCTTATATTTAATTACAGATGTAGCAGAGTTGAGTTTGTCATTTGGCACAACTCATGGGGATATCACAATATGTTATTAGTAGGTTTAAGTAGGAATATCCCATATTGTTATCTCAAATGATGGGACCCTATAAAAGAGTTAAGTAACAAGTTCAGTTCTGCTACATCTCAATAATACAAAATATGAGCTTGGATATAATAGAACATCTTGGACGTCCTTCATCGCTCCTCATCATATGATGGATCATGTTTATCAGTCGTCAGCCCCGATCTGGCTGGACACGGGCAGCAGCTCGCTCCGAGTTTTTGTTATTGCGACTAGCTTGGAATAAAACCGGGATTACAGGGAGGTCACATGCTCTGACGTTTTTCATGTTTTTGCTGAAATTTCATGTTCTTTCCCCAGTAAATCAGACACAGATGACGACTCTCCCACAACCCTTCGTCTGGTCACAAACAACATCATGGCAAATAAATAACATTTCGCAAGATTTTATTAAAGGGTTTTCCGGGATTTTAATACTGACGGCCTATCCATAGGATAAGTCATGAATATTGGATCGCTGGGGGTCCGACTCCTGGCACCCCAACCCATCAGCTAAAAAAAGAGGCAGCGTCCCCTTCAATGTTTACTCAACCACAGCACCATACATTTGGTTGTGGCGCTGCCTGGTACTGCAGCCAAGTGCAGCTTAGTCTCATTCAAGTAAATAGGACTGAGCTGCAGTACCAGAAACCACCAATACCAAATTGACGGCGCTGTGCCTGGGTAAACAATGAAGGGGATGGCTGGATAACTGTGGCCCCTTCTTTGAGCTGATCATCAGGAGTTGATCAAATAGAGGTAGCCCATGCGGCTGCTATTATAGGGCCCTTAAAGAAAGGGGACTCTGTCCTAGTTGGTCCCATCACCTTTGTTAATAGGTGGAAGGAGATTAATGCAGAAATCCCATTTCTGGAGGAACTACATTGTCAGCAAACAAGGGGATGGGGTATTGGGGCAAGGGTCATGGTAAAGTGGTGGAGGGGGAAACAAAAAACAGGACATTTAGTTCTGGGTGGCAAAATCAGGCATCGTTATGGAGTCCCAGTTCGATCAGTTCTATAAGGACCCCTCTCTTTTGTGTATGCGACTTTCCATATCTACATGTACAAAAGGGTAGTCACCCAGACATGGAAGCAAGTGGTTGCTAAGCAACATGACAAACACTAAGAGAGAGAGCAGCAACAATATAAATAAAATATACATTCTCCAAAGGCCTAGAACACTAATCATATTAGTCAGCACAATTGCTGTAGTGCACTTAGGCTTTAAGATGTTTTCTTAAAGGGGTTTTCCACTTTTGGATATCCCCTGTCCAGCAGCGGCGTCCCCCAACGATGAGCTGATCACAAGGGTGTTCTTGTTGACGGAACACATGGCACCCACTGAAGTCAATGGATGTCTCTGTAATATATGTGGGGTCCACCATAACCTGATCCTGGTGGCTCTCCATTCCGATCAACAAGAGACCACCCCTCCATTAGCTTCATCCGCTGGTAATATGGAAAGGGGTTTTCCAAAGTGGATAGTGGAGTCGTATTAATATTACTACTATGTTCAGCTTGCGGCAAACTTACCCAATGATGCTAACACGACGACAGCAATGATGAGGATCACCACAAAGACGTAGAGGACCTTCACTGAGTTCTGGAGGGACAGGTTCTTCTGACACTTAGCACAGTTGGTCCTGGTCCTACCTTGAAATTATAGATCACAGATAGAATTGAGTGACGTATGCGATAAGAGAAATGGTGACAACCCGATCCTCAAACTAAAGTTGTTTCTAAAAAAATGGGTAATATTCTAGTAGTATTTTTATTTTGCCGTCTTAGATGGGGAGTGATACGACTGGTGTCACTTTTTTTTTTCTCTGCAGCTCATTGACCAGTCAGATTGAAGCTTGATTTCAACAACTGAAGTAGATAAGACAGTCTGGTTGCTAGGGATACACTGTTTAACGGTTACATCTGTTTCTATGGTTTTGTCAGGCCTCATGTCCCTAGCAACCGGTCTTTCTTCCATGACTCAGGTCTTGAAGGTTTAATGAGTTCCAAGCTGACAGCACAGTAGAGACTTGACTGAAATACCTAATTTTGGACCCTCTGGTAGAAGAAGGGTACAATTGAGGTGCCCATACACATTTGATAGCTGAATGCTCGTTCGACCAACAGATATTCCTCCCGCTTGTCTTCACTCATATATATATGTATGCTCGACTTGGCCAAGTGTGCATGTTTATTTCCCAGTGGGAACAAAGGATCAAACCTGCTGAAGTCCAACATGCCCTATCCTTCTTTGCCCGACATCTACCCTAGTCGGCCAGTCCCATGGAAATAGGCGGGTTCGGCTGACTTGAGTCTAATGCATACGGATACCTTTGGCTGCTGCTTATTCTCCAAAGTTTACATACCATTCTGCCTGTGTCTAGACGAGGGCATGTCATCCTCTTCTTGTAGGAGCTCCTCATCTGAAAGACAAAAAAAGTCTGTCTCCGTTTATAGTAAATAGATACAAAACCGTGTAGGTTACATCACATTTGTTCTGGTCTAACACCATTATGGCGTAACCTAAAGCTCCTGGGTCCCAATGCAAAATCTGTAACAGTGCCCCCCACCTACCAGGTGACATTTATAATACTGGTCTGTTCTTATGAGGCAGAGGAGCCGTTGGGCCCAAGTATGACCCTGTTAGGACGGTGGTGGTGCTAAAGACCCCAACACCAGACAATGGCTGTCACATGGGTAAAGCATACTTCAACACTCACAGAAAACAAAATGCACAAGTAACTCACCAGTGGACGAGCGGAACCGAACACCGACTGTAGTAGAATTCGGAGACAATGCACAAATGGAGTGGATGGCAGATGAATAGCATGCAAGCAGTAACAGGTGAATAGACAGTGTACAATAATACATAGCACCAGTGGAAACCAGTGGAACTACTGATCCCGGGAAACACGTAAACCCACAATAAAAAAAACTAGATCTCTCAGAGGACCAATAGGTCCCACAGTACAGATAAATACATAGACAAGAACAATGTCACCAACAAGAATCTAGAAAGTTAGCACATGGCAGAAGAAGTATAACCAGTGCATGAGTAAACAAGGCATGAATTATATTTATATATATATATATATATATATATATATATATATATATATATATATATATGCCCAAGAAAAGTACTCGGCCTTAATTAACCAGGCAAAGTGAAATTATGACCAAATCCAGATTCAGACAAAAGGCATTGCCTAGTAACGCCCAAACACAGAGATAACAGAGGTCATTGATTAGCAACAGTCCTGCTGCTAATCGTAACAGACCCATTCTTCTGCACCCCCTATAGGTACACCACTGATTATGGCATAGAAACTGATCTGACTTCCCAAAATGCCATTCAGGGGGTGGAAAAAATCGTTTGTTATGCACCTCCCCCTTTGAAGCGTATCAGCCATTCAGCAGAGCCAAAAGGGATCATTTGGCAAATTGACCTCAACCATAAAAAAAAACAATATATAAGGCGTAAGGGGCAGGGTAGCTTATTCTGGATTTCTCATAGCAGTAATGGATCTAAAACCTCAATGCAAATCTGTATTGGGGCTGCTCAACCATCATTTATAGTACTAATGTCTCCTTATGGGGAAGGGAATATTTGGCTTATAGCAGCACCTGGCTCTTATGCAATTGCAACCACTACACCCCCCCCCCCCCCCCACGGACCGTTTAGAGAGTTGCAACCAGTAGTTCACAATTGAATTAGACATTGTATAGATCCTCTCATCTAGAGACAATCTAATCAGATGACAAGTCCCCCCCCCCCCTATAGCACCATCTGTTATAATGTAATATGCCATCATGATTTATAAGATGGGCTTATGTTACCTTCATTTACACCACTAAATGCTAAAACTATAGTAAATGACATTTGCACAGTCGGAACTTAAGGGCACTGTAATGGCAACCAGTAGTGGTCCATTCTGCGTTACCAGTGTAGGAGATATCTGCTATATGGCAGCCATTGGGAATTTTATTCCAATCCATAAAATAATTTTACATGTGCAATTGCTGGAACTCTGACTAACGGTTCATTTCCAAGCCAAAATTATTTTTGACTTGTCGACATCATATTGCTGGCAGGCACAGGAACATAGGACCTCGCCAGTAATAGCGAGATGACATCATTAGTTTAGCAGGGTGGGATTTTTTTTCCAGCAAGTGTGACAACTGGGAATTGAGGATTAAATGTAACTGAGCTTCCTGTATTATTTAGTAATCTGATGTTCTTACTCTATACGAGGAGAAAAGCATAAACTGATCCCCTTTAAGGGTATCTATGGGGTTCTCCACCCTTCTCATAGGTTTGTATGGCATAGTTTCTCTACTTTGGATACAGGCCAACCACAAATGGGCCTGTAACTTTTCTGTATATTACATAATACGCTGATACCAGCCAACATTCTGCTCAGTATGGGATAACATGGACAATTTAGTCTTTCACCACGCGTTTCTTTGGTTCTTTCTTCCTGCTCTGTGGAATATCTGTTAGAATGACATAACACGATGATAGCACCAAATAATCTAAGAAGTCCATGAGGCTAGAAGAACCCATTTGTGATAAAAATGAATCCACCAGGACTGGCCGGGATACCAAGCGGCGGATGGCCCCTGTACTATGGTTGGCTTCTGACCACCACCGGCTTTGACCCCAGCAGCCTTGAGACTAAGAGTCGGTTTTCGTGGCCCCTGTATCTGTATGGTTGTGATGACCATGAGGCTTTCTGTTGCTGCTGGTAACCTGCGGTTCCTTCACATTGCCCACCCTGGTTTCTGTATACGCTATCCAGACAGTGAACTGAAGACCTGGGGCCAACAGAGTTTCTAAACCCTAAAGAAGTTGCGGGAAAAGGGGGTGCTATAGGTGAAATACATAGTCCAGTATAATTGTTTCTCTGGGATGAACCTGGTCCATCACGTACAACGTTCAGCCATAGCATAAAACCACTCACAAGTTTAGTGATTAACAATGGTTATCTCATTACAATGGCGACTGTCAAGGGGTGGGATATATTAGGCATCAAGTGAACAGTCATTTATTGAAGTTGATGTGTTGGAAGCAGGGAACGTAGGGATCTGAGCGACTTTGACAAGGGCCGAATTGTGATGGCTAGACGACTGGGTCAGAGCCTCTCCGGAATGGCCGGTCTTGTTGGGTGTTTCCAGTATGCAGAGGTGAGTACCTACTAAAAATGGTCCAAGGAAGGACAACTGGAGACAGGGTTCATTATCTAAGGAAGAGATTGCACCAGGATGCATTATGGGAAGAAGACAAGCCAGCGGAGTCAGCGTGATGCTCTGGGCAATGTTCTCCTGGGAAACCTTGGATCCTGACATTCATGTGGCTGTGACACGTACCACCTACCTAAACATTGCTGCAGACCCTTTTTTATGGCAGCGGTATTACCTATCTGTAGTACCCTTTTTCAGCCGGATAATACCCCTGTCACACGGCAAACATTGCTCAGGAATGGTCTGATGAACATGACAAAGACTTCAAAGTGTTGACTTTGCCTCCAGATTCCCCAGTTTTCAATCCGATCGATCATCTGTGGAATGTGCGGGAAAATCAAGTCCGATCCATGGGCCGCACCTCACAACTTACAGGACTTAAAGGGTCGGTTGCTAACACGCTTGGGACCAGATACCCCAGGTACCTTTAGAGTTCGTGTGGAGATCATGCCTCGACAGGTCAGAGCTTTTTTGGTGGCATAAGGGGGACCTACGCGATATTAGACAGCTGGTTTTAATGTTCTGGTTGAACAGATCGTATTTGGGGTGGTAAATGTGGCTTTACGTCTTTCATAGGTTCTTCATATTTCCTGTTCTTTGGCTACATCCCAACCACCCACAAGAAGGTCCTCAACGTCTATTACATAATACTGTGATAGCGGCCAAGGTTCTCGCACACCCCTGTGGCTCGTCTCTGAATTGCTTATTATAAGCACCTGCAGTTTGCAGCCAAAGACCGGTCTTCTCCTTGGCTTCGCTTTCTGCAGTTGAGCTCTTAGATTCTAGTACTTTGGGAACTTTCATTTGTTTCTTAACCCCTTAATATCGAAGGTATTTTAAACCTTAATGACAGAGCAATTTTTTAAGTTTTTCCATCGTCACATTCAAAGAGCTATAACTTTTTTAATTTTTGCGTCGACATCGCTGTATAAGGACTTTTTTTTTTGGGGGACAAGTTGTATTTTTGTATAACACCATTTTTGGGTACATATAATTTATTGATTAACTTTTTATGAACTTTTTTAGTGGGATACTGGATATTCTTTTTTGTCTTAATTTTACGCCATTTACCGTGTGGTATGAATAACATAATAACTTTATTCAGCGGGTCGTTACGATACCAAATTTATATCGTTTTTTTTATGTTTTGTTTTTTTTGTAGGACGACTTGTAGTTTTTATTGGTAACATTTTGGAGTAAATGCGACTTTTTGATCACTTTTGATCAAATTTTATTGAAGGCAGGATGAACAGAAAACAGCAATTCTGGCGTTGTTTTTTATTTTATTTTTACGGCGTTCACCGTGCGGGTTAAATAATGTAATTGTTTTATAGTTGGGTTCGTTACGGACGCGGCAATACCAAATATGAGTAAAGTATTTTGTAAGGGGAAAAAGTGGGTTTTACATTTTTTTTACTTGGGACTTTTATTTCTTTATTTCAAACTTTATTTAACTTTTTTTAGTCCCACTAGGGGACTTTACTGTTCGATCATTTGATCGCTTTTATAATACACTGCAATACTTCTGTAATAAAACTGACAGTCATCTGCTAGGCCATGCCTCTGGCACGGCCTAATAGGCTATCACTAAAGGCAGACCTGGGGGACTTTGTTAGGCTCCCGGCTGCCATAGAAACCATTGGCACCCCACGATGCAAGCGGAGTGCCGTGAGGTAAGAGAGGGAGCCCTCCATGTAAAATCACTCAGAAGCGGCATTCGCTATTCAGCGCCGCATCTGAGGGGTTTAATATGATTGGACCCACTGCTAGAGGTCTACGACCATTGCCCTGAAGCCCGGGTTGTTAGCAACAGCCCGGGCTTCAGGAGATCCCCGCACGATGCGGGAAAAGTTCTTCTGAAGTGCCGACGTGAAAAGGCGGCACTTCAGAAGAACTACTCCAAACGGCCAACGTAAAAACACTATACGCCATTCGTTAAGGGGTTAAGGAACCTCATTGAAAACAACTCCGTGTCAGAGAAATCCAGGAAAGAGATTATTCTTCTGGAACCCAGCTATTAATCTTCCTCGATGAACATCAAGTCTTCTTGGCTACAATCATTTTTATTTATATAGCGCTAACCTATGTGCAAACAAGACCAGATATTACATAGAGGATTGAGGGCCCCGCTTGCAAAAGCTTACAATCTAGGAGGAAATAAAGGTGACGGGTTAAAAGGGCTTTGTACAATGGTCCAACCATAGAGAATACACATAAAGCTGCATGAGCCAGTCGCCAACCAATATCTGTGTATACATTAGGATGCATGGAGCGTGGGGGATACTGGTGACCAAAGAGATCTGGTTCTGGGGAATAATGTAGAGGGTTCTGGGTTCAATTTAGAGGAGTCAAATTAGGAAACGTGATAGGCCACGCCGTGTTTTTAGGGCACGCTTATAACTCTGGATGTTGTGAATTAATCTGATTGTTCGTGGTAGTGCATTCCAAAGAACTGGTGCAGCACGAGATAAATCTTGGAGATGGCAGTGGGAATTTCGGATTACGGAGGACGCTAGTCTTAGATCATTAGCTGAAGGTAGAGAACGGGTAGTGTGGCAGACAGAGATGAGGGAGAAGATGTAAGAAGATGCAGCACTGGGGAGAGCTTTGAGGGAGAAAGTAAGAAGTTTAAATTGATTTCTAAAGGAAATAGGCGAGAAGTAGTGACTGCTAAACTCAGGATAGATTGGAGAGGGGAGAGTTTGGTGACGGGAAGCGAGATCATGAGTTGCAATAATGAAGATGAGAATTAATCAGAGCAACAATAAGAGATCTGAGTCAAACATAAGCCCTGCTGCATGGGAGTTATGGTAGTACCACACACTGAGATGGAGGCATCAGGTTTAGGTAGCCTGAATAACACTATGTTATCGAGGTCAACCAAAAGACTACCAAATAAGATGCCAAGGACCCTGTGTGGTCAGTTAGGATGATGACCCATTGTACTGGTTTTGACCAATCACAACCACTACATTGACTGGTGGAGCTCTTCTTCCTTTCACTCACACCATCCTCTATCTACAAAAAGTGACCATCCCTCATGGTGATACAAAAAGCCCACCAATGTCACTTTTTTATCCCCTTTGGTTGTTGGCACAGATCCAATGTCAAGGTCAAGAATGGAATTGCTCACATGAATTCGGGATATAGATATATAAACTCCATGCAGATGCTACCACTTAAACTGAGGAGGACCTTATGCTCCATGTTTCTCAGCCACCCCGAAAAGTGTACATACATGATAAGGTGTTACCTCCAAAAGTCAAACCACAAGATATATTTTGGCCAATATAATACCACAGACGAGGATAATATAATACTACAGAGGAGCATAGTGTAATACTACAGAGGAGGAGAATGTAATACTACAGAGGAGGAGAATGTAATACTACAGAGGAGGAGAATGTAATACTACAGAGGAGGAGAATGTAATACTACAGAGGAGGAGTATGTAATACTACAGAGGAGGAGAATATAATACTACAGAGGAGGAGGAGGAGAATATAATACTACAGAGGAGGAGAATGTAATACTACAGAGGAGGAGAATATAATACTACAGAGGAGGAGAATGTAATACTACAGAGGAGGAGAATGTAATACTACAGAGGAGGAGAATGTAATACTACAGAGGAGGAGAATATAATACTACAGAGGAGGAGGAGGAGAATATAATACTACAGAGGAGGAGAATGTAATACTACAGAGGAGGAGAATATAATACTACAGAGGAGGAGAATATAATACTACAGAGGAGGAGGAGGAGAATATAATACTACAGAGGAGGAGAATGTAATACTACAGAGGAGGAGAATATAATACTACAGAGGAGGATAATATAATACTACAGAGGAGGATGATATAATACTACAGAGGAGGATATTGTAATACTACAGAGGAGGAGAATGTAATACTACAGAGGAGGAGAATATAATACTACAGAGGAGGAGAATGTAATACTACAGAGGAGGAGAATGTAATACTACAGAGGAGGAGAATGTAATACTACAGAGGAGGAGAATGTAATACTACAGAGGAGGAGAATGTAATACTACAGAGGAGGAGAATGTATTACTACAGGGGAGGAGAATATAATACTACAGAGGAGGATGATATAATACTACAGAGGAGGAGAATGTAATACTACAGAGGAGGAGAATGTAATACTACAGAGGAGGAGAATGTAATACTACAGAGGGGGAGAATGTAATACTACAGAGGGGGAGGAGAATATAATACTACAGAGGAGGAGAATGTAATACTACAGAGGAGGAGAATGTAATACTACAGAGGAGGAGAATGTAATACTACAGAGGAGGAGTATGTAATACTACAGAGGAGGAGAATATAATACTACAGAGGAGGAGGAGGAGAATATAATACTACAGAGGAGGAGAATGTAATACTACAGAGGAGGAGAATATAATACTACAAAGGAGGATAATATAATACTACAGAGGAGGAGGAGGAGAATATAATACTACAGAGGAGGATAATATAATACTACAGAGGAGGAAGAGAATATAATACTACAGAGGAGGATAATACAATACTACAGAGGAGGATAATATAATACTACAGAGGAGGAAGAGAATATAATACTACAGAGGAGGATAATATAATACTACAGAGGAGGAGAATGTAATACTACAGAGGGGGAGAATGTAATACTACAGAGGAGGAGGAGAATATAATACTACAGAGGAGGAGAATATAATACTGCAGAGGAGGAGAATGTAACACTACAGAGAAGGAGAATGTAATACTACAGAGGAGGAGAATGTAATACTACAGAGAAGGATAATGTAATACTACAGAGGAGGAGGAGAATATAATACTACAGAGGAGGAGAATGTAATACTACAGAGGAGGAGAATGTAATACTACAGAGAAGGATAATGTAATACTACAGAGGAGGAGGAGAATATAATACTACAGAGGA
This sequence comes from Rhinoderma darwinii, assembly GCF_050947455.1. NCBI lineage: Eukaryota > Metazoa > Chordata > Amphibia > Anura > Rhinodermatidae > Rhinoderma > Rhinoderma darwinii. Next base: position 10,382,907 of record NC_134690.1, on the reverse strand, counting down.
GGAGAATGTAATACTACAGAGGAGGAGAATGTAATACTACAGAGGAGGAGAATATAATACTACAGAGGAGGATAATGTAATACTACAGAGGAGGATGATATAATACTACAGAGGAGGATATTGTAATACTACAGAGGAGGAGAATATAATACTACAGAGGAGGAGAATGTAATACTACAGAGGAGGAGAATGTAATACTACAGAGGAGGAGAATGTAATACTACAGAGGAGGAGAATATAATACTACAGAGGAGGATAATATAATACTACAGAGGAGGATGATATAATACTACAGAGGAGGATATTGTAATACTACAGAGGAGGAGAATATAATACTACAGAGGAGGAGAATGTAATACTACAGAGGAGGAGAATGTAATACTACAGAGGGGGAGAATGTAATACTACAGAGGAGGAGGAGAATATAATACTACAGAGGAGGAGAATGTAATACTACAGAGGAGGAGAATGTAATACTACAGAGGAGGAGAATGTAATACTACAGAGGAGGAGAATATAATACTACAGAGGAGGAGGAGGAGAATATAATACTACAGAGGAGGAGAATGTAATACTACAGAGGAGGAGAATATAATACTACAGAGGAGGATAATATAATACTACAGAGGAGGAGGAGGAGAATATAATACTACAGAGGAGGATAATATAATACTACAGAGGAGGATAATATAATACTACAGAGGAGGACGAGAATATAATACTACAGAGGAGGATAATATAATACTACAGAGGAGGATAATATAATACTACAGAGGAGGAAGAGAATATAATACTACAGAGGAGGATAATATAATACTACAGAGGAGGAGAATGTAATACTACAGAGGGGGAGAATGTAATACTACAGAGGAGGAGGAGAATATAATACTACAGAGGAGGAGAATATAATACTGCAGAGGAGGAGAATGTAACACTACAGAGAAGGAGAATGTAATACTACAGAGAAGGATAATGTAATACTACAGAGGAGGAGAGAATATAATACTACAGAGGAGGAGAATGTAATACTACAGAGGAGGAGAATATAATACTACAGTGGAGGAGAATGTAATACTACAGAGGAGGAGAATATAATACTACAGAGGAGGATAATATAATACTACAGAGGAGGATGATATAATACTACAGAGGAGGATATTGTAATACTACAGAGGAGGAGAATGTAATACTACAGAGGAGGAGAATGTAATACTACAGAGGAGGGAATGTAATACTACAGAGGAGGAGAATGTAATACTACAGAGGAGGAGAATGTAATACAACAGAGGAGGAGAATGTAATACTACAGAGGAGGAGAATGTATTACTACAGGGGAGGAGAATATAATACTACAGAGGAGGATTGATAATACTACAGAGGAGGAGAATGTAATACTACAGAGGAGGAGAATGTAATACTACAGAGGGGGAGAATGTAATACTACAGAGGAGGAGGAGAATATAATACTACAGAGGAGGAGAATGTAATACTACAGAGGAGGAGAATGTAATACTACAGAGGAGGAGAATGTAATACTACAGAGGAGGAGTATGTAATACTACTACAGAGGAGGAGAATATAATACTACAGAGGAGGAGGAGGAGAATATAATACTACAGAGGAGGAGAATATAATACTACAGAGGAGGATAATATAATACTACAGAGGAGAAGGAGGAGAATATAATACTACAGAGGAGGAAAATTAATACTACAGAGGAGGATAATATAATACTACAGAGGAGGAAGAGAATATAATACTACAGAGGAGGATAATATAATACTACAGAGGAGGATAATATAATACTACAGAGGAGGAAGAGAATATAATACTACAGAGGAGGATAATATAATACTACAGAGGAGGAGAATGTAATACTACAGAGGGGGAGAATATAATACTACAGAGTAGGAGAATATAATACTGCAGAGGAGGAGAATGTAACACTACAGATAAGGAGAATGTAATACTACAGAGAAGGATAATGTAATACTACAGAGGAGGAGAATGTAATACTACAGAGGAGGAGAATATAATACTACAGTGGAGGAGAATGTAATACTACAGAGGAGGGAAATGTAATACTACAGAGGAGGATAATATAATTTTACAGAGGAGGATAATATAATACTACAGATGAGGATATTGTAATACTACAGAGGAGAAGAATATAATACTACAGAGGAGGAGAATATAACACTACAGAGGAGGAGAATATAATAATACAGAGAAGGATAATATAATACTACAAAGGAGGAGAATGTAATACTACAGAGGACTAGTATAATATAATACTACAGAGGAGGAGGAGAATATAATACTACAGAGGAGGAGAATATAATACTACAGAGGAGGATATTGTAATACTACAGAGGAGAAGAATAATACTACAGAGGAGGAGAATATAACACTACAGAGGAGGAGAATGTAATACTACAGACAGTGGCGTAACTACCGCCGTAGCAGCAGTAGCGGCTGCTATGGGGCCCGCGGCATGAGGGGGCCCGTGTCGCCCGCCGGCACGGGCCCCCACCATGGCCGGAGGCTCCGCTAGCAGCCGCTATGGCTGCTACAGCGGGACGCCACTGAACAGTACGGCAGAGCAGGGAGGTATCTCCCTGCTCTGCCATTAAGCAAAAGACATGTATCCCCTATCCACAGGACATGTATCACCTCTCCACAGGACATGTATCCCCTCTCCACAGGATCTCCACAGGACAGGGGATACATGTATGATCACTGGCAGCGATAGGGAGAACGGGGGACTGAAATTCCCCTGAAGTTCTCCACCACAAACCTCGGACATCCGGGGTCTGTGTCGGCAGCTCCGTAGAAATGAATGGAGCGCCGGTCCCGCTTGTGCGCATGCGTGACCAGCGCTCCATTCATTTCTACAGAGCTGCACAGACGCCGGAAGTCAGAGGTTAGTCATGGAGAACTTCAGGGGGACTTTCGGTCCCCCGTTCTCCCTATCGCTGCCAGCGATCACACATGTATCCCCTCTCCTGTGGATAGGGGATACATGTCTTTTATTAGGACACACTGTAGGTCACATTTTTTTGGGAGGGGGGATGCTGTATGGCGTTCCCTACAGGGGGGGGGAACTTTGTATGGCATTCCCTACAGGGGGGGGGATGCTGTATGGCGTTCCCTACAGGGGGGGATGCTGTATGGCATTCCCTACAGGGGGGGGACGCTGTATGGCTTTCCCTACAGGGGGGCTGTATGGCGTTCCCTACAGACCCCCCCTGTAGGGAACGCCATACAGACTCCCTGTAGGTAACGCCATACAGTCCCCCCTGTAGATAACGCCAGACAGCCCCCTCTGTAGGGAACGACATACAGCCCCCCCCATAGATAACGCCATACAGTCCCCCCTCTAGATAACGCCATACAGCCCCACTGTAGATAGCGCCATACAGCCCCCCCTGTAGATAGCGCCATACAGCCCCCCCCTGTAGATAGCACCATACAGCCCCCCCTGTAGATAGCGCCATACAGCCCCCCCCCTGTAGGGAACGCCATACAGTCCCCCCCAGTAGGGAACGCCATACAGTCCCCCCGTAGATAACGCCATACAGCCCCCCCCTGTAGATAGCGCCATACAGCCCCCCCTGTAGGGAACGCCATACAGTCCCCCCTGTAGGGAACGCCATACAGTCCCCCCGTAGATAACGCCATACAGCCCCCTCTGTAGATATCTACAAAGGGCTGTATGGCGTTATCTACAGGGGGGCTGTATGGCGTTATCTACAGGGGGGCTGTATGGCGTTCTCTACGGGGGGCTGTATGGCGTTGTCTACAGGGGGTCAGTATGGCGTTATCAAAAGGGGGGGGTTTGTAAAAAAGGCACTATCTACAAGGGGGGGGTTGTGTGACACCCAGGGGAGGGGGGGCCCCAGTCAAAAGTTTGCTATGGGGCCCAGTCTTTCCTAGTTACGCCCCTGACTACAGAGGGGGAGAATGTAATTCTACAGAAGAGGATAATGTAATACTACAGAGGAGGATAATATAATACTTCAGAGGAGGAGGAGAATATAATTATACAGAGGAGGAGAATGTAATACTACAGAGGAGGATAATATAATACTACAGTGGAGGATAATGTAATAATACAGAGGAGGATAATATAATACTACAGATGAGGAGAATGTAATAATACAGAGGAGGATAATATAATACTACAGTGGAGGATAATGTAATAATACAGAGGAGGATAATATAATACTACAGATGAGGAGAATGTAATACTACAGAGGAGCAGGAGAATATAATACTACAGAGGAGGAGAATGTAATACTACAGAGGAGCATAGTGTAATACTACAGAGGAGGAGAGTGTAATACTACAGAGGAGGAGAATATAATACTACAGAGGAGGAGAATGTAATACTACAGAGGAGGAGAATGTAATACTACAGAGGAGGAGAATGTAATTTTACAGAGGAGGATAATGTAATACTACAGAGGAGGAGAATGTAATACTACAGAGGAGGAGAATGTAATACTACAGAGGAGGATAATGTAATACTACAGGGGAGGAGAATGTAATACTGCAGAGGAGGATAATGTAATACTACAGAGGAGGAGAATGTAATACTACAGAGGAGGAGAATGTAATACTACAGAGGAGGATAATGCAATACTACAGAGGAGGAGAATGTAATACTACAGAGGAGGATAATGTAATACTACAGGGGAGGAGAATGTAATACTACAGAGGAGGATGATATAATACTACAGAGGAGGAGAATGTAATTCTACATAGGAGGATAATGTAATACTACAGAGGAGGAGGAGAATATAATACTACAGAGGAGGAGAATGTAATAATACAGAGGAGGAGAATGTAATACTACAGAAGAGGATAATGTAATACTACAGAGGAGGAGAATATAATACTACAGAGGAGGAGAATGTAATACTACAGAGGAGGAGAATGTAATACTACAGAGGAGGAGAATGTAATTTTACAGAGGAGGATAATGTAATACTACAGAGGAGGAGAATGTAATACTACAGAGGAGGAGAATGTAATACTACAGAGGAGGATAATGTAATACTACAGGGGAGGAGAATGTAATACTGCAGAGGAGGATAATGTAATACTACAGAGGAGGAGAATGTAATACTACAGAGGAGGAGAATGTAATACTACAGAGGAGGATAATGCAATACTACAGAGGAGGAGAATGTAATACTACAGAGGAGGATAATGTAATACTACAGGGGAGGAGAATGTAATACTACAGAGGAGGATGATATAATACTACAGAGGAGGAGAATGTAATTCTACATAGGAGGATAATGTAATACTACAAATGAGGATATTGTAATACTACAGAGCAGTAGAATGTAATACTACAGAGGAGGAGAATGTAATACTACAGAGGAGGAGAATGTAATACTACAGAGGAGGATAATATAATACTACAGAGGAGGAGAATGTAATACTACAGAGGAGGAGAATGTAATACTACAGAGGAGGAGAATGTAATACTACAGAGGAGGAGAATGTAATACTACAGAGGAGGAGAATGTAATACTACAGAGGAGGAGAATGTAATACAACAGAGGAGGATAATATAATACTACAGAGGAGGAGAATGTAATACTACAGAGGAGGATAATGTAATACTACAGAGGAGGAGAATGTAATACTACAGAGGAGGAGAATGTAATACTACAGAGGAGGATAATGTAATACTACAGAGGAGGATAATATAATACTTCAGAGGAGGAGGAGAATATAATACTACAGAGGAGGATAATATAATACTACAGAGGAGGAGAATGTAATACTACAGAGGAGGAGAATGTAATACTACAGAGGAGGAGAATGTAATACTACAGAGGAGGAGAATGTAATACTACAGAGGAGGAGGAGAATGTAATACTACAGAGGAGGAGAATGTAATACTACAGAGGAGGAGGAGAATATAATACTACAGAGGAGGATAATATAATACTACAGAGGAGGAGAATGTAATACTACAGAGGAGGAGAATGTAATACTACAGAGGAGGAGAATATAATACTACAGAGGAGGAGAATTTAATACTACAGAGGAGGAGGAGAATATAATACTACAGAGGAGGAGAATATAATACTGCAGAGGAGGATAATGTAATACTACAGAGGAGGAGAATGTAATACTACAGAGGAGGATAATATAATACTACAGAGGAGGAGAATGTAATACTACAGAGGAGGAGAATGTAATACTACAGAGGAGGATAATGTAATACTACAGAGGAGGAGAATGTAATACTACAGAGGAGGAGAATGTAATACTACAGAGGAGGAGAATGTAATACTACAGAGGAGGAGAATGTAATACTACAGAGGAGGAGAATGTAATACTACAGAGGAGGAGAATGTAATACTACAGAGGAGGAGAATGTAATACTACAGAGAAGGAGAATGTAATACTACAGAGGAGGAGAATGTAATACTACAGAGGAGGAGGAGAATATAATACTACAGAGGAGGATAATATAATACTACAGAGGAGGAGAATGTAATACTACAGAGGAGGAGAATGTAATACTACAGAGGAGGAGAATATAATACTACAGAGGAGGAGAATGTAATACTACAGAGGAGGAGGAGAATATAATACTACAGAGGAGGAGAATATAATACTGCAGAGGAGGATAATGTAATACTACAGAGGAGGAGAATGTAATACTACAGAGGAGGATAATATAATACTACAGAGGAGGAGAATGTAATACTACAGAGGAGGAGAATGTAATACTACAGAGGAGGAGAATGTAATACTACAGAGGAGGAGAATGTAATACTACAGAGGAGGAGAATGTAATACTACAGAGGAGGAGAATGTAATACTACAGAGGAGGAGAATGTAATACTACAGAGGAGGAGAATGTATTACTACAGGGGAGGAGAATATAATACTACAGAGGAGGAGGAGAATATAATACTACAGAGGAGGATAATATAATACTACAGAGGAGGAAGAGAATATAATACTACAGAGGAGGATAATATAATACTACAGAGGAGGAAGAGAATATAATACTACAGAGGAGGATAATATAATACTACAGAGGAGGATAATATAATACTACAGAGGAGGATAATATAATACTACAGAGAAGGAGAATGTAATACTACAGAGGAGGAGAATGTAATACTACAGAGGAGGAGAATGTAATACTACAGAGGAGGAGAATGTAATACTACAGAGGAGGATAATATAATACTACAGAGGAGGATAATATAATACTACAGAGGAGGAGAATGTAATACTACAGAGGAGGAGAATATAATATACTACTGTGAAAGAAATTATTTAATTCCACCATTTTGTCTTCTATTCTATATTTCCATTTTAACTTCAATATAAGAGTGATATTTTGAGAGAATGTATTTCTGTTTTTGCTGTGTTAAGGAATTGAATCAGCAAGAATAAAGGCTGAGGGAAAACTGATGACTCAAGACCCCACCCTCTACGCCCTCCTTACAGAATACAGAAGATGATAAGGACTTACCATTTTCTTACTTGATAGGAAAATATTGCAATGCTAAGAAAATATTGTGAATGTAATTTGTTTTGTGCAAACTCAAGAGAATATATTACAGCTGATGTAGTAAAAGTTCAGTCTAAAAAACTGTATATAAGCCCACTCATAATGTATGTAAAAGGCCGTCTGCCATCACTTGCTGAGTGACATCATTATGACACTGCTGTGAAACCTTCTCATGAGGAAATAAATATGAATGAATCTGGAGCAACTGTTTGACTTTGAATTATCCACAACACTACAGAGGAGGAGGAGAATATAATACTACAGAGGAGGAGAATATAATACTACAGAGGAGGATAATGTAATACTACAGAGGAGGAGGAGAATATAATACTACAGAGGAGGAGAATATAATACTACAGAGGAGGAGAATATAATACTACAGAGGAGGAGAATATAATACTACAGAGGAGGATAATGTAATACTACAGAGGAGGAGAATGTAATACTACAGAGGAGGAGAATGTAATACTACAGAGGAGGAGAATGTAATACTACAGAGGAGAAGAATGTAATACTACAGAGGAGGAGGAGAATATAATACTACAGAGGAGGAGAATGTAATACTACAGAGGAGGAGAATGTAACACTACAGAGGAGGAGAATGTAATACTACAGAGGAGGATAATATAATACTACAGAGGAGGATAATATAATACTACAGAGGAGGATAATATAATACTACAGAGGAGGAGAATGTAATACTACAGAGGAGGATAATATAATACTACAGAGGAGGAGAATGTAATACTACAGAGGAGGAGAATGTAATACTACAGAGGAGGAGAATGTAATACTACAGAGGAGGAGAATGTATTACTACAGGGGAGGAGAATATAATACTACAGAGGAGGAGGAGAATATAATACTACAGAGGAGGATAATATAATACTACAGAGGAGGAAGAGAATATAATACTACAGAGGAGGATAATATAATACTACAGAGGAGGAAGAGAATATAATACTACAGAGGAGGATAATATAATACTACAGAGGAGGATAATATAATACTACAGAGGAGGAGAATATAATACTACAGAGGAGGAGAATATAATACTACAGAGGAGGAGAATATAATACTACAGAGGAGGATAATGTAATACTACAGAGGAGGAGAATGTAATACTACAGAGGAGGAGAATGTAATACTACAGAGGAGGAGAATGTAATACTACAGAGGAGAAGAATGTAATACTACAGAGGAGGAGGAGAATATAATACTACAGAGGAGGAGAATGTAATACTACAGAGGAGGAGAATGTAATACTACAGAGGAGGAGAATGTAATACTACAGAGGAGGATAATATAATACTACAGAGGAGGATAATATAATACTACAGAGGAGGATAATATAATACTACAGAGGAGGAGAATGTAATACTACAGAGGAGGATAATATAATACTACAGAGGAGGAGAATGTAATACTACAGAGGAGGAGAATGTAAAACTACAGAGGAGGAGAATGTAATACTACAGAGGAGGAGAATGTATTACTACAGGGGAGGAGAATATAATACTACAGAGGAGGAGGAGAATATAATACTACAGAGGAGGATAATATAATACTACAGAGGAGGATAATGTAATACTACAGAGGAGGAGGAGAATATAATACTACAGAGGAGGAGAATATAATACTACAGAGGAGGAGAATATAATACTACAGAGGAGGAGAATATAATACTACAGAGGAGGATAATGTAATACTACAGAGGAGGAGAATGTAATACTACAGAGGAGGAGAATGTAATACTACAGAGGAGGAGAATGTAATACTACAGAGGAGAAGAATGTAATACTACAGAGGAGGAGGAGAATATAATACTACAGAGGAGGAGAATGTAATACTACAGAGGAGGAGAATGTAATACTACAGAGGAGGAGAATGTAATACTACAGAGGAGGATAATATAATACTACAGAGGAGGATAATATAATACTACAGAGGAGGATAATATAATACTACAGAGGAGGAGAATGTAATACTACAGAGGAGGATAATATAATACTACAGAGGAGGAGAATGTAATACTACAGAGGAGGAGAATGTAATACTACAGAGGAGGAGAATGTAATACTACAGAGGAGGAGAATGTATTACTACAGGGGAGGAGAATATAATACTACAGAGGAGGAGGAGAATGTAATACTACAGAGGAGGAGAATGTAATACTACAGAGGAGGAGGAGAATGTAATACTACAGAGGAGGAGAATGTAATACTACAGAGGAGGAGGAGAATATAATACTACAGAGGAGGATAATATAATACTACAGAGGAGGAGAATGTAATACTACAGAGGAGGAGAATGTAATACTACAGAGGAGGAGAATATAATACTACAGAGGAGGAGAATTTAATACTACAGAGGAGGAGGAGAATATAATACTACAGAGGAGGAGAATATAATACTGCAGAGGAGGATAATGTAATACTACAGAGGAGGAGAATGTAATACTACAGAGGAGGATAATATAATACTACAGAGGAGGAGAATGTAATACTACAGAGGAGGAGAATGTAATACTACAGAGGAGGATAATGTAATACTACAGAGGAGGAGAATGTAATACTACAGAGGAGGAGAATGTAATACTACAGAGGAGGAGAATGTAATACTACAGAGGAGGAGAATGTAATACTACAGAGGAGGAGAATGTAATACTACAGAGGAGGAGAATGTAATACTACAGAGGAGGAGAATGTAATACTACAGAGAAGGAGAATGTAATACTACAGAGGAGGAGAATGTAATACTACAGAGGAGGAGGAGAATATAATACTACAGAGGAGGATAATATAATACTACAGAGGAGGAGAATGTAATACTACAGAGGAGGAGAATGTAATACTACAGAGGAGGAGAATATAATACTACAGAGGAGGAGAATGTAATACTACAGAGGAGGAGGAGAATATAATACTACAGAGGAGGAGAATATAATACTGCAGAGGAGGATAATGTAATACTACAGAGGAGGAGAATGTAATACTACAGAGGAGGATAATATAATACTACAGAGGAGGAGAATGTAATACTACAGAGGAGGAGAATGTAATACTACAGAGGAGGAGAATGTAATACTACAGAGGAGGAGAATGTAATACTACAGAGGAGGAGAATGTAATACTACAGAGGAGGAGAATGTAATACTACAGAGGAGGAGAATGTAATACTACAGAGGAGGAGAATGTATTACTACAGGGGAGGAGAATATAATACTACAGAGGAGGAGGAGAATATAATACTACAGAGGAGGATAATATAATACTACAGAGGAGGAAGAGAATATAATACTACAGAGGAGGATAATATAATACTACAGAGGAGGAAGAGAATATAATACTACAGAGGAGGATAATATAATACTACAGAGGAGGATAATATAATACTACAGAGGAGGATAATATAATACTACAGAGAAGGAGAATGTAATACTACAGAGGAGGAGAATGTAATACTACAGAGGAGGAGAATGTAATACTACAGAGGAGGAGAATGTAATACTACAGAGGAGGATAATATAATACTACAGAGGAGGATAATATAATACTACAGAGGAGGAGAATGTAATACTACAGAGGAGGAGAATATAATATACTACTGTGAAAGAAATTATTTAATTCCACCATTTTGTCTTCTATTCTATATTTCCATTTTAACTTCAATATAAGAGTGATATTTTGAGAGAATGTATTTCTGTTTTTGCTGTGTTAAGGAATTGAATCAGCAAGAATAAAGGCTGAGGGAAAACTGATGACTCAAGACCCCACCCTCTACGCCCTCCTTACAGAATACAGAAGATGATAAGGACTTACCATTTTCTTACTTGATAGGAAAATATTGCAATGCTAAGAAAATATTGTGAATGTAATTTGTTTTGTGCAAACTCAAGAGAATATATTACAGCTGATGTAGTAAAAGTTCAGTCTAAAAAACTGTATATAAGCCCACTCATAATGTATGTAAAAGGCCGTCTGCCATCACTTGCTGAGTGACATCATTATGACACTGCTGTGAAACCTTCTCATGAGGAAATAAATATGAATGAATCTGGAGCAACTGTTTGACTTTGAATTATCCACAACACTACAGAGGAGGAGGAGAATATAATACTACAGAGGAGGAGAATATAATACTACAGAGGAGGATAATGTAATACTACAGAGGAGGAGGAGAATATAATACTACAGAGGAGGAGAATATAATACTACAGAGGAGGAGAATATAATACTACAGAGGAGGAGAATATAATACTACAGAGGAGGATAATGTAATACTACAGAGGAGGAGAATGTAATACTACAGAGGAGGAGAATGTAATACTACAGAGGAGGAGAATGTAATACTACAGAGGAGAAGAATGTAATACTACAGAGGAGGAGGAGAATATAATACTACAGAGGAGGAGAATGTAATACTACAGAGGAGGAGAATGTAACACTACAGAGGAGGAGAATGTAATACTACAGAGGAGGATAATATAATACTACAGAGGAGGATAATATAATACTACAGAGGAGGATAATATAATACTACAGAGGAGGAGAATGTAATACTACAGAGGAGGATAATATAATACTACAGAGGAGGAGAATGTAATACTACAGAGGAGGAGAATGTAATACTACAGAGGAGGAGAATGTAATACTACAGAGGAGGAGAATGTATTACTACAGGGGAGGAGAATATAATACTACAGAGGAGGAGGAGAATATAATACTACAGAGGAGGATAATATAATACTACAGAGGAGGAAGAGAATATAATACTACAGAGGAGGATAATATAATACTACAGAGGAGGAAGAGAATATAATACTACAGAGGAGGATAATATAATACTACAGAGGAGGATAATATAATACTACAGAGGAGGAGAATATAATACTACAGAGGAGGAGAATATAATACTACAGAGGAGGAGAATATAATACTACAGAGGAGGATAATGTAATACTACAGAGGAGGAGAATGTAATACTACAGAGGAGGAGAATGTAATACTACAGAGGAGGAGAATGTAATACTACAGAGGAGAAGAATGTAATACTACAGAGGAGGAGGAGAATATAATACTACAGAGGAGGAGAATGTAATACTACAGAGGAGGAGAATGTAATACTACAGAGGAGGAGAATGTAATACTACAGAGGAGGATAATATAATACTACAGAGGAGGATAATATAATACTACAGAGGAGGATAATATAATACTACAGAGGAGGAGAATGTAATACTACAGAGGAGGATAATATAATACTACAGAGGAGGAGAATGTAATACTACAGAGGAGGAGAATGTAAAACTACAGAGGAGGAGAATGTAATACTACAGAGGAGGAGAATGTATTACTACAGGGGAGGAGAATATAATACTACAGAGGAGGAGGAGAATATAATACTACAGAGGAGGATAATATAATACTACAGAGGAGGATAATGTAATACTACAGAGGAGGAGGAGAATATAATACTACAGAGGAGGAGAATATAATACTACAGAGGAGGAGAATATAATACTACAGAGGAGGAGAATATAATACTACAGAGGAGGATAATGTAATACTACAGAGGAGGAGAATGTAATACTACAGAGGAGGAGAATGTAATACTACAGAGGAGGAGAATGTAATACTACAGAGGAGAAGAATGTAATACTACAGAGGAGGAGGAGAATATAATACTACAGAGGAGGAGAATGTAATACTACAGAGGAGGAGAATGTAATACTACAGAGGAGGAGAATGTAATACTACAGAGGAGGATAATATAATACTACAGAGGAGGATAATATAATACTACAGAGGAGGATAATATAATACTACAGAGGAGGAGAATGTAATACTACAGAGGAGGATAATATAATACTACAGAGGAGGAGAATGTAATACTACAGAGGAGGAGAATGTAATACTACAGAGGAGGAGAATGTAATACTACAGAGGAGGAGAATGTATTACTACAGGGGAGGAGAATATAATACTACAGAGGAGGAGGAGAATATAATACTACAGAGGAGGATAATATAATACTACAGAGGAGGAAGAGAATATAATACTACAGAGGAGGATAATATAATACTACAGAGGAGGAAGAGAATATAATACTACAGAGGAGGATAATATAATATTACAGAGGAGGATAATATAATACTACAGAGGAGGAGAATATAATACTACAGAGGAGGAGAATATAATACTACAGAGGAGGAGAATATAATACTACAGAGGAGGATAATGTAATACTACAGAGGAGGAGAATGTAATACTACAGAGGAGGAGAATGTAATACTACAGAGGAGGAGAATGTAATACTACAGAGGAGAAGAATGTAATACTACAGAGGAGGAGGAGAATATAATACTACAGAGGAGGAGAATGTAATACTACAGAGGAGGAGGAGAATATAATACTACAGAGGAGGAGAATGTAATACTACAGAGGAGGAGAATGTAATACTACAGAGGAGGAGAATGTAATACTACAGAGGAGGATAATATAATACTACAGAGGAGGATAATATAATACTACAGAGGAGGAGAATGTAATACTACAGAGGAGGATAATATAATACTACAGAGGAGGAGAATGTAATACTACAGAGGAGGAGAATGTAAAACTACAGAGGAGGAGAATGTAATACTACAGAGGAGGAGAATGTATTACTACAGGGGAGGAGAATATAATACTACAGAGGAGGAGGAGAATATAATACTACAGAGGAGGATAATATAATACTACAGAGGAGGATAATGTAATACTACAGAGGAGGAGGAGAATATAATACTACAGAGGAGGAGAATATAATACTACAGAGGAGGAGAATATAATACTACAGAGGAGGAGAATATAATACTACAGAGGAGGAGAATATAATACTACAGAGGAGGATAATGTAATACTACAGAGGAGGAGAATGTAATACTACAGAGGAGGAGAATGTAATACTACAGAGGAGGAGAATGTAATACTACAGAGGAGAAGAATGTAATACTACAGAGGAGGAGGAGAATATAATACTACAGAGGAGGAGAATGTAATACTACAGAGGAGGAGAATGTAACACTACAGAGGAGGAGAATGTAATACTACAGAGGAGGATAATATAATACTACAGAGGAGGATAATATAATACTACAGAGGAGGATAATATAATACTACAGAGGAGGAGAATGTAATACTACAGAGGAGGATAATATAATACTACAGAGGAGGAGAATGTAATACTACAGAGGAGGAGAATGTAATACTACAGAGGAGGAGAATATAATATACTACTGTGAAAGAAATTATTTAATTCCACCATTTTGTCTTCTATTCTATATTTCCATTTTAACTTCAATATAAGAGTGATATTTTGAGAGAATGTATTTCTGTTTTTGCTGTGTTAAGGAATTGAATCAGCAAGAATAAAGGCTGAGGGAAAACTGATGACTCAAGACCCCACCCTCTACGCCCTCCTTACAGAATACAGAAGATGATAAGGACTTACCATTTTCTTACTTGATAGGAAAATATTGCAATGCTAAGAAAATATTGTGAATGTAATTTGTTTTGTGCAAACTCAAGAGAATATATTACAGCTGATGTAGTAAAAGTTCAGTCTAAAAAACTGTATATAAGCCCACTCATAATGTATGTAAAAGGCCGTCTGCCATCACTTGCTGAGTGACATCATTATGACACTGCTGTGAAACCTTCTCATGAGGAAATAAATATGAATGAATCTGGAGCAACTGTTTGACTTTGAATTATCCACAACACTACAGAGGAGGAGGAGAATATAATACTACAGAGGAGGAGAATATAATACTACAGAGGAGGATAATGTAATACTACAGAGGAGGAGGAGAATATAATACTACAGAGGAGGAGAATATAATACTACAGAGGAGGAGAATATAATACTACAGAGGAGGAGAATATAATACTACAGAGGAGGATAATGTAATACTACAGAGGAGGAGAATGTAATACTACAGAGGAGGAGAATGTAATACTACAGAGGAGGAGAATGTAATACTACAGAGGAGAAGAATGTAATACTACAGAGGAGGAGGAGAATATAATACTACAGAGGAGGAGAATGTAATACTACAGAGGAGGAGAATGTAACACTACAGAGGAGGAGAATGTAATACTACAGAGGAGGATAATATAATACTACAGAGGAGGATAATATAATACTACAGAGGAGGATAATATAATACTACAGAGGAGGAGAATGTAATACTACAGAGGAGGATAATATAATACTACAGAGGAGGAGAATGTAATACTACAGAGGAGGAGAATGTAATACTACAGAGGAGGAGAATGTAATACTACAGAGGAGGAGAATGTATTACTACAGGGGAGGAGAATATAATACTACAGAGGAGGAGGAGAATATAATACTACAGAGGAGGATAATATAATACTACAGAGGAGGAAGAGAATATAATACTACAGAGGAGGATAATATAATACTACAGAGGAGGAAGAGAATATAATACTACAGAGGAGGATAATATAATACTACAGAGGAGGATAATATAATACTACAGAGGAGGAGAATATAATACTACAGAGGAGGAGAATATAATACTACAGAGGAGGAGAATATAATACTACAGAGGAGGATAATGTAATACTACAGAGGAGGAGAATGTAATACTACAGAGGAGGAGAATGTAATACTACAGAGGAGGAGAATGTAATACTACAGAGGAGAAGAATGTAATACTACAGAGGAGGAGGAGAATATAATACTACAGAGGAGGAGAATGTAATACTACAGAGGAGGAGAATGTAATACTACAGAGGAGGAGAATGTAATACTACAGAGGAGGATAATATAATACTACAGAGGAGGATAATATAATACTACAGAGGAGGATAATATAATACTACAGAGGAGGAGAATGTAATACTACAGAGGAGGATAATATAATACTACAGAGGAGGAGAATGTAATACTACAGAGGAGGAGAATGTAAAACTACAGAGGAGGAGAATGTAATACTACAGAGGAGGAGAATGTATTACTACAGGGGAGGAGAATATAATACTACAGAGGAGGAGGAGAATATAATACTACAGAGGAGGATAATATAATACTACAGAGGAGGATAATGTAATACTACAGAGGAGGAGGAGAATATAATACTACAGAGGAGGAGAATATAATACTACAGAGGAGGAGAATATAATACTACAGAGGAGGAGAATATAATACTACAGAGGAGGATAATGTAATACTACAGAGGAGGAGAATGTAATACTACAGAGGAGGAGAATGTAATACTACAGAGGAGGAGAATGTAATACTACAGAGGAGAAGAATGTAATACTACAGAGGAGGAGGAGAATATAATACTACAGAGGAGGAGAATGTAATACTACAGAGGAGGAGAATGTAATACTACAGAGGAGGAGAATGTAATACTACAGAGGAGGATAATATAATACTACAGAGGAGGATAATATAATACTACAGAGGAGGATAATATAATACTACAGAGGAGGAGAATGTAATACTACAGAGGAGGATAATATAATACTACAGAGGAGGAGAATGTAATACTACAGAGGAGGAGAATGTAATACTACAGAGGAGGAGAATGTAATACTACAGAGGAGGAGAATGTATTACTACAGGGGAGGAGAATATAATACTACAGAGGAGGAGGAGAATATAATACTACAGAGGAGGATAATATAATACTACAGAGGAGGAAGAGAATATAATACTACAGAGGAGGATAATATAATACTACAGAGGAGGAAGAGAATATAATACTACAGAGGAGGATAATATAATATTACAGAGGAGGATAATATAATACTACAGAGGAGGAGAATATAATACTACAGAGGAGGAGAATATAATACTACAGAGGAGGAGAATATAATACTACAGAGGAGGATAATGTAATACTACAGAGGAGGAGAATGTAATACTACAGAGGAGGAGAATGTAATACTACAGAGGAGGAGAATGTAATACTACAGAGGAGAAGAATGTAATACTACAGAGGAGGAGGAGAATATAATACTACAGAGGAGGAGAATGTAATACTACAGAGGAGGAGGAGAATATAATACTACAGAGGAGGAGAATGTAATACTACAGAGGAGGAGAATGTAATACTACAGAGGAGGAGAATGTAATACTACAGAGGAGGATAATATAATACTACAGAGGAGGATAATATAATACTACAGAGGAGGAGAATGTAATACTACAGAGGAGGATAATATAATACTACAGAGGAGGAGAATGTAATACTACAGAGGAGGAGAATGTAAAACTACAGAGGAGGAGAATGTAATACTACAGAGGAGGAGAATGTATTACTACAGGGGAGGAGAATATAATACTACAGAGGAGGAGGAGAATATAATACTACAGAGGAGGATAATATAATACTACAGAGGAGGATAATGTAATACTACAGAGGAGGAGGAGAATATAATACTACAGAGGAGGAGAATATAATACTACAGAGGAGGAGAATATAATACTACAGAGGAGGAGAATATAATACTACAGAGGAGGAGAATATAATACTACAGAGGAGGATAATGTAATACTACAGAGGAGGAGAATGTAATACTACAGAGGAGGAGAATGTAATACTACAGAGGAGGAGAATGTAATACTACAGAGGAGAAGAATGTAATACTACAGAGGAGGAGGAGAATATAATACTACAGAGGAGGAGAATGTAATACTACAGAGGAGGAGAATGTAACACTACAGAGGAGGAGAATGTAATACTACAGAGGAGGATAATATAATACTACAGAGGAGGATAATATAATACTACAGAGGAGGATAATATAATACTACAGAGGAGGAGAATGTAATACTACAGAGGAGGATAATATAATACTACAGAGGAGGAGAATGTAATACTACAGAGGAGGAGAATGTAATACTACAGAGGAGGAGAATGTAATACTACAGAGGAGGAGAATGTATTACTACAGGGGAGGAGAATATAATACTACAGAGGAGGAGGAGAATATAATACTACAGAGGAGGATAATATAATACTACAGAGGAGGAAGAGAATATAATACTACAGAGGAGGATAATATAATACTACAGAGGAGGAAGAGAATATAATACTACAGAGGAGGATAATATAATACTACAGAGGAGGATAATATAATACTACAGAGGAGGAGAATATAATACTACAGAGGAGGAGAATATAATACTACAGAGGAGGAGAATATAATACTACAGAGGAGGATAATGTAATACTACAGAGGAGGAGAATGTAATACTACAGAGGAGGAGAATGTAATACTACAGAGGAGGAGAATGTAATACTACAGAGGAGAAGAATGTAATACTACAGAGGAGGAGGAGAATATAATACTACAGAGGAGGAGAATGTAATACTACAGAGGAGGAGAATGTAATACTACAGAGGAGGAGAATGTAATACTACAGAGGAGGATAATATAATACTACAGAGGAGGATAATATAATACTACAGAGGAGGATAATATAATACTACAGAGGAGGAGAATGTAATACTACAGAGGAGGATAATATAATACTACAGAGGAGGAGAATGTAATACTACAGAGGAGGAGAATGTAAAACTACAGAGGAGGAGAATGTAATACTACAGAGGAGGAGAATGTATTACTACAGGGGAGGAGAATATAATACTACAGAGGAGGAGGAGAATATAATACTACAGAGGAGGATAATATAATACTACAGAGGAGGATAATGTAATACTACAGAGGAGGAGGAGAATATAATACTACAGAGGAGGAGAATATAATACTACAGAGGAGGAGAATATAATACTACAGAGGAGGAGAATATAATACTACAGAGGAGGATAATGTAATACTACAGAGGAGGAGAATGTAATACTACAGAGGAGGAGAATGTAATACTACAGAGGAGGAGAATGTAATACTACAGAGGAGAAGAATGTAATACTACAGAGGAGGAGGAGAATATAATACTACAGAGGAGGAGAATGTAATACTACAGAGGAGGAGAATGTAATACTACAGAGGAGGAGAATGTAATACTACAGAGGAGGATAATATAATACTACAGAGGAGGATAATATAATACTACAGAGGAGGATAATATAATACTACAGAGGAGGAGAATGTAATACTACAGAGGAGGATAATATAATACTACAGAGGAGGAGAATGTAATACTACAGAGGAGGAGAATGTAATACTACAGAGGAGGAGAATGTAATACTACAGAGGAGGAGAATGTATTACTACAGGGGAGGAGAATATAATACTACAGAGGAGGAGGAGAATATAATACTACAGAGGAGGATAATATAATACTACAGAGGAGGAAGAGAATATAATACTACAGAGGAGGATAATATAATACTACAGAGGAGGAAGAGAATATAATACTACAGAGGAGGATAATGTAATACTACAGAGGAGGAGAATGTAATACTACAGAGGAGGAGAATGTAATACTACAGAGGAGGAGAATGTAATACTACAGAGGAGAAGAATGTAATACTACAGAGGAGGAGGAGAATATAATACTACAGAGGAGGAGAATGTAATACTACAGAGGAGGAGGAGAATATAATACTACAGAGGAGGAGAATGTAATACTACAGAGGAGGAGAATGTAATAATACAGAGGAGGAGAATGTAATACTACAGAGGAGGATAATATAATACTACAGAGGAGGATAATATAATACTACAGAGGAGGATAATATAATACTACAGAGGAGGAGAATGTAATACTACAGAGGAGGATAATATAATACTACAGAGGAGGAGAATGTAATACTACAGAGGAGGAGAATGTAAAACTACAGAGGAGGAGAATGTAATACTACAGAGGAGGAGAATGTATTACTACAGGGGAGGAGAATATAATACTACAGAGGAGGAGGAGAATATAATACTACAGAGGAGGATAATATAATACTACAGAGGAGGATAATGTAATACTACAGAGGAGGAGGAGAATATAATACTACAGAGGAGGAGAATATAATACTACAGAGGAGGAGAATATAATACTACAGAGGAGGAGAATATAATACTACAGAGGAGGATAATGTAATACTACAGAGGAGGAGAATGTAATACTACAGAGGAGGAGAATGTAATACTACAGAGGAGGAGAATGTAATACTACAGAGGAGAAGAATGTAATACTACAGAGGAGGAGGAGAATATAATACTACAGAGGAGGAGAATGTAATACTACAGAGGAGGAGAATGTAATACTACAGAGGAGGAGAATGTAATACTACAGAGGAGGATAATATAATACTACAGAGGAGGATAATATAATACTACAGAGGAGGATAATATAATACTACAGAGGAGGAGAATGTAATACTACAGAGGAGGATAATATAATACTACAGAGGAGGAGAATGTAATACTACAGAGGAGGAGAATGTAATACTACAGAGGAGGAGAATGTAATACTACAGAGGAGGAGAATGTATTACTACAGGGGAGGAGAATATAATACTACAGAGGAGGAGGAGAATATAATACTACAGAGGAGGATAATATAATACTACAGAGGAGGAAGAGAATATAATACTACAGAGGAGGATAATATAATACTACAGAGGAGGAAGAGAATATAATACTACAGAGGAGGATAATATAATACTACAGAGGAGGATAATATAATACTACAGAGGAGGAGAATATAATACTACAGAGGAGGAGAATATAATACTACAGAGGAGGAGAATATAATACTACAGAGGAGGATAATGTAATACTACAGAGGAGGAGAATGTAATACTACAGAGGAGGAGAATGTAATACTACAGAGGAGGAGAATGTAATACTACAGAGGAGAAGAATGTAATACTACAGAGGAGGAGGAGAATATAATACTACAGAGGAGGAGAATGTAATACTACAGAGGAGGAGAATGTAATACTACAGAGGAGGAGAATGTAATACTACAGAGGAGGATAATATAATACTACAGAGGAGGATAATATAATACTACAGAGGAGGATAATATAATACTACAGAGGAGGAGAATGTAATACTACAGAGGAGGATAATATAATACTACAGAGGAGGATAATATAATACTACAGAGGAGGAAGAGAATATAATACTACAGAGGAGGATAATATAATACTACAGAGGAGGAAGAGAATATAATACTACAGAGGAGGATAATATAATACTACAGAGGAGGAAGAGAATATAATACTACAGAGGAGGATAATATAATACTACAGAGGAGGATAATATAATACTACAGAGGAGGAGAATATAATACTACAGAGGAGGAGAATATAATACCACAGACGAGGATAATATAATACTACAGAGGAGCATAGTGTAATACTACAGAGGAGGAGAATGTAATACTACAGAGGAGGAGAATGTAATACTACAGAGGAGGAGAATGTAATACTACAGAGGAGGAGAATGTAATACTACAGAGGAGGAGTATGTAATACTACAGAGGAGGAGAATATAATACTACAGAGGAGGAGGAGGAGAATATAATACTACAGAGGAGGAGAATGTAATACTACAGAGGAGGAGAATATAATACTACAGAGGAGGAGAATGTAATACTACAGAGGAGGAGAATGTAATACTACAGAGGAGGAGAATGTAATACTACAGAGGAGGAGAATATAATACTACAGAGGAGGAGGAGGAGAATATAATACTACAGAGGAGGAGAATGTAATACTACAGAGGAGGAGAATATAATACTACAGAGGAGGAGAATATAATACTACAGAGGAGGAGGAGGAGAATATAATACTACAGAGGAGGAGAATGTAATACTACAGAGGAGGAGAATATAATACTACAGAGGAGGATAATATAATACTACAGAGGAGGATGATATAATACTACAGAGGAGGATATTGTAATACTACAGAGGAGGAGAATGTAATACTACAGAGGAGGAGAATATAATACTACAGAGGAGGAGAATGTAATACTACAGAGGAGGAGAATGTAATACTACAGAGGAGGAGAATGTAATACTACAGAGGAGGAGAATGTAATACTACAGAGGAGGAGAATGTAATACTACAGAGGAGGAGAATGTATTACTACAGGGGAGGAGAATATAATACTACAGAGGAGGATGATATAATACTACAGAGGAGGAGAATGTAATACTACAGAGGAGGAGAATGTAATACTACAGAGGAGGAGAATGTAATACTACAGAGGGGGAGAATGTAATACTACAGAGGGGGAGGAGAATATAATACTACAGAGGAGGAGAATGTAATACTACAGAGGAGGAGAATGTAATACTACAGAGGAGGAGAATGTAATACTACAGAGGAGGAGTATGTAATACTACAGAGGAGGAGAATATAATACTACAGAGGAGGAGGAGGAGAATATAATACTACAGAGGAGGAGAATGTAATACTACAGAGGAGGAGAATATAATACTACAAAGGAGGATAATATAATACTACAGAGGAGGAGGAGGAGAATATAATACTACAGAGGAGGATAATATAATACTACAGAGGAGGAAGAGAATATAATACTACAGAGGAGGATAATACAATACTACAGAGGAGGATAATATAATACTACAGAGGAGGAAGAGAATATAATACTACAGAGGAGGATAATATAATACTACAGAGGAGGAGAATGTAATACTACAGAGGGGGAGAATGTAATACTACAGAGGAGGAGGAGAATATAATACTACAGAGGAGGAGAATATAATACTGCAGAGGAGGAGAATGTAACACTACAGAGAAGGAGAATGTAATACTACAGAGGAGGAGAATATAATACTACAGAGGAAGAGAATATAATACTACAGAGGAGGATAATACAATACTACAGAGGAGGATAATATAATACTACAGAGGAGGAAGAGAATATAATACTACAGAGGAGGATAATATAATACTACAGAGGAGGAGAATGTAATACTACAGAGGGGGAGAATGTAATACTACAGAGGAGGAGGAGAATATAATACTACAGAGGAGGAGAATGTAATACTACAGAGGGGGAGAATGTAATACTACAGAGGAGGAGGAGAATATAATACTACAGAGGAGGAGAATGTAATACTACAGAGGAGGAGAATGTAATACTACAGAGGAGGAGAATGTAATACTACAGAGGAGGAGAATATAATACTACAGAGGAGGAGGAGGAGAATATAATACTACAGAGGAGGAGAATGTAATACTACAGAGGAGGAGAATATAATACTACAGAGGAGGATAATATAATACTACAGAGGAGGAGGAGGAGAAAATAATACTACAGAGGAGGATAATATAATACTACAGAGGAGGATAATATAATACTACAGAGGAGGACGAGAATATAATACTACAGAGGAGGATAATATAATACTACAGAGGAGGATAATATAATACTACAGAGGAGGAAGAGAATATAATACTACAGAGGAGGATAATATAATACTACAGAGGAGGAGAATGTAATACTACAGAGGGGGAGAATGTAATACTACAGAGGAGGAGGAGAATATAATACTACAGAGGAGGAGAATATAATACTGCAGAGGAGGAGAATGTAACACTACAGAGAAGGAGAATGTAATACTACAGAGAAGGATAATGTAATACTACAGAGGAGGAGGAGAATATAATACTACAGAGGAGGAGAATGTAATACTACAGAGGAGGAGAATATAATACTACAGTGGAGGAGAATGTAATACTACAGAGGAGGAGAATATAATACTACAGAGGAGGATAATATAATACTACAGAGGAGGATGATATAATACTACAGAGGAGGATATTGTAATACTACAGAGGAGGAGAATGTAATACTACAGAGGAGGAGAATATAATACTACAGAGGAGGAGAATGTAATACTACAGAGGAGGAGAATGTAATACTACAGAGGAGGAGAATGTAATACAACAGAGGAGGAGAATGTAATACTACAGAGGAGGAGAATGTATTACTACAGGGGAGGAGAATATAATACTACAGAGGAGGATGATATAATACTACAGAGGAGGAGAATGTAATACTACAGAGGAGGAGAATGTAATACTACAGAGGGGGAGAATGTAATACTACAGAGGAGGAGGAGAATATAATACTACAGAGGAGGAGAATGTAATACTACAGAGGAGGAGAATGTAATACTACAGAGGAGGAGAATGTAATACTACAGAGGAGGAGTATGTAATACTACTACAGAGGAGGAGAATATAATACTACAGAGGAGGAGGAGGAGAATATAATACTACAGAGGAGGAGAATATAATACTACAGAGGAGGATAATATAATACTACAGAGGAGAAGGAGGAGAATATAATACTACAGAGGAGGAAAATTAATACTACAGAGGAGGATAATATAATACTACAGAGGAGGAAGAGAATATAATACTACAGAGGAGGATAATATAATACTACAGAGGAGGATAATATAATACTACAGAGGAGGAAGAGAATATAATACTACAGAGGAGGATAATATAATACTACAGAGGAGGAGAATGTAATACTACAGAGGGGGAGAATATAATACTACAGAGTAGGAGAATATAATACTGCAGAGGAGGAGAATGTAACACTACAGATAAGGAGAATGTAATACTACAGAGAAGGATAATGTAATACTACAGAGGAGGAGAATGTAATACTACAGAGGAGGAGAATATAATACTACAGTGGAGGAGAATGTAATACTACAGAGGAGGGAAATGTAATACTACAGAGGAGGATAATATAATTTTACAGAGGAGGATAATATAATACTACAGATGAGGATATTGTAATACTACAGAGGAGAAGAATATAATACTACAGAGGAGGAGAATATAACACTACAGAGGAGGAGAATATAATAATACAGAGAAGGATAATATAATACTACAAAGGAGGAGAATGTAATACTACAGAGGACTAGTAGAATATAATACTACAGAGGAGGAGGAGAATATAATACTACAGAGGAGGAGAATATAATACTACAGAGGAGGATATTGTAATACTACAGAGGAGAAGAATATAATACTACAGAGGAGGAGAATATAACACTACAGAGGAGGAGAATGTAATACTACAGACAGTGGCGTAACTACCGCCGTAGCAGCAGTAGCGGCTGCTATGGGGCCCGCGGCATGAGGGGGCCCGTGTCGCCCGCCGGCACGGGCCCCCACCATGGCCGGAGGCTCCGCTAGCAGCCGCTATGGCTGCTACAGCGGGACGCCACTGAACAGTACGGCAGAGCAGGGAGGTATCTCCCTGCTCTGCCATTAAGCAAAAGACATGTATCCCCTATCCACAGGACATGTATCACCTCTCCACAGGACATGTATCCCCTCTCCACAGGATCTCCACAGGACAGGGGATACATGTATGATCACTGGCAGCGATAGGGAGAACGGGGGACTGAAATTCCCCTGAAGTTCTACAGAGGAGGATAATATAATACTACAGAGGAGGAGAATGTAATACTACAGAGGAGGAGAATGTAATACTACAGAGGGGGAGAATGTAATACTACAGAGGAGGATAATATAATACTACAGAGGAGGATAATATAATACTACAGAGGAGGATAATATAATACTACAGAGGAGGAGAATGTAATACTACAGAGGAGGATAATATAATACTACAGAGGAGGAGAATGTAATACTACAGAGGAGGAGAATGTAATACTACAGAGGAGGAGAATGTAATACTACAGAGGAGGAGAATGTATTACTACAGGGGAGGAGAATATAATACTACAGAGGAGGAGGAGAATATAATACTACAGAGGAGGATAATATAATACTACAGAGGAGGAAGAGAATATAATACTACAGAGGAGGATAATATAATACTACAGAGGAGGAAGAGAATATAATACTACAGAGGAGGATAATATAATACTACAGAGGAGGATAATATAATACTACAGAGGAGGAGAATATAATACTACAGAGGAGGAGAATATAATACTACAGAGGAGGAGAATATAATACTACAGAGGAGGATAATGTAATACTACAGAGGAGGAGAATGTAATACTACAGAGGAGGAGAATGTAATACTACAGAGGAGGAGAATGTAATACTACAGAGGAGAAGAATGTAATACTACAGAGGAGGAGGAGAATATAATACTACAGAGGAGGAGAATGTAATACTACAGAGGAGGAGAATGTAATACTACAGAGGAGGAGAATGTAATACTACAGAGGAGGATAATATAATACTACAGAGGAGGATAATATAATACTACAGAGGAGGATAATATAATACTACAGAGGAGGAGAATGTAATACTACAGAGGAGGATAATATAATACTACAGAGGAGGATAATATAATACTACAGAGGAGGAAGAGAATATAATACTACAGAGGAGGATAATATAATACTACAGAGGAGGAAGAGAATATAATACTACAGAGGAGGATAATATAATACTACAGAGGAGGAAGAGAATATAATACTACAGAGGAGGATAATATAATACTACAGAGGAGGATAATATAATACTACAGAGGAGGAGAATATAATACTACAGAGGAGGAGAATATAATACCACAGACGAGGATAATATAATACTACAGAGGAGCATAGTGTAATACTACAGAGGAGGAGAATGTAATACTACAGAGGAGGAGAATGTAATACTACAGAGGAGGAGAATGTAATACTACAGAGGAGGAGAATGTAATACTACAGAGGAGGAGTATGTAATACTACAGAGGAGGAGAATATAATACTACAGAGGAGGAGGAGGAGAATATAATACTACAGAGGAGGAGAATGTAATACTACAGAGGAGGAGAATATAATACTACAGAGGAGGAGAATGTAATACTACAGAGGAGGAGAATGTAATACTACAGAGGAGGAGAATGTAATACTACAGAGGAGGAGAATATAATACTACAGAGGAGGAGGAGGAGAATATAATACTACAGAGGAGGAGAATGTAATACTACAGAGGAGGAGAATATAATACTACAGAGGAGGAGAATATAATACTACAGAGGAGGAGGAGGAGAATATAATACTACAGAGGAGGAGAATGTAATACTACAGAGGAGGAGAATATAATACTACAGAGGAGGATAATATAATACTACAGAGGAGGATGATATAATACTACAGAGGAGGATATTGTAATACTACAGAGGAGGAGAATGTAATACTACAGAGGAGGAGAATATAATACTACAGAGGAGGAGAATGTAATACTACAGAGGAGGAGAATGCAATACTACAGAGGAGGAGAATGTAATACTACAGAGGAGGAGAATGTAATACTACAGAGGAGGAGAATGTAATACTACAGAGGAGGAGAATGTATTACTACAGGGGAGGAGAATATAATACTACAGAGGAGGATGATATAATACTACAGAGGAGGAGAATGTAATACTACAGAGGAGGAGAATGTAATACTACAGAGGAGGAGAATGTAATACTACAGAGGGGGAGAATGTAATACTACAGAGGGGGAGGAGAATATAATACTACAGAGGAGGAGAATGTAATACTACAGAGGAGGAGAATGTAATACTACAGAGGAGGAGAATGTAATACTACAGAGGAGGAGTATGTAATACTACAGAGGAGGAGAATATAATACTACAGAGGAGGAGGAGGAGAATATAATACTACAGAGGAGGAGAATGTAATACTACAGAGGAGGAGAATATAATACTACAAAGGAGGATAATATAATACTACAGAGGAGGAGGAGGAGAATATAATACTACAGAGGAGGATAATATAATACTACAGAGGAGGAAGAGAATATAATACTACAGAGGAGGATAATACAATACTACAGAGGAGGATAATATAATACTACAGAGGAGGAAGAGAATATAATACTACAGAGGAGGATAATATAATACTACAGAGGAGGAGAATGTAATACTACAGAGGGGGAGAATGTAATACTACAGAGGAGGAGGAGAATATAATACTACAGAGGAGGAGAATATAATACTGCAGAGGAGGAGAATGTAACACTACAGAGAAGGAGAATGTAATACTACAGAGGAGGAGAATGTAATACTACAGAGAAGGATAATGTAATACTACAGAGGAGGAGGAGAATATAATACTACAGAGGAGGAGAATGTAATACTACAGAGGAGGAGAATGTAATACTACAGAGAAGGATAATGTAATACTACAGAGGAGGAGGAGAATATAATACTACAGAGGAGGAGAATGTAATACTACAGAGGAGGAGAATGTAATACTACAGAGGAGGAGAATATAATACTACAGAGGAGGATAATGTAATACTACAGAGGAGGATGATATAATACTACAGAGGAGGATATTGTAATACTACAGAGGAGGAGAATATAATACTACAGAGGAGGAGAATGTAATACTACAGAGGAGGAGAATGTAATACTACAGAGGAGGAGAATGTAATACTACAGAGGAGGAGAATATAATACTACAGAGGAGGATAATATAATACTACAGAGGAGGATGATATAATACTACAGAGGAGGATATTGTAATACTACAGAGGAGGAGAATATAATACTACAGAGGAGGAGAATGTAATACTACAGAGGAGGAGAATGTAATACTACAGAGGGGGAGAATGTAATACTACAGAGGAGGAGGAGAATATAATACTACAGAGGAGGAGAATGTAATACTACAGAGGAGGAGAATGTAATACTACAGAGGAGGAGAATGTAATACTACAGAGGAGGAGAATATAATACTACAGAGGAGGAGGAGGAGAATATAATACTACAGAGGAGGAGAATGTAATACTACAGAGGAGGAGAATATAATACTACAGAGGAGGATAATATAATACTACAGAGGAGGAGGAGGAGAATATAATACTACAGAGGAGGATAATATAATACTACAGAGGAGGATAATATAATACTACAGAGGAGGACGAGAATATAATACTACAGAGGAGGATAATATAATACTACAGAGGAGGATAATATAATACTACAGAGGAGGAAGAGAATATAATACTACAGAGGAGGATAATATAATACTACAGAGGAGGAGAATGTAATACTACAGAGGGGGAGAATGTAATACTACAGAGGAGGAGGAGAATATAATACTACAGAGGAGGAGAATATAATACTGCAGAGGAGGAGAATGTAACACTACAGAGAAGGAGAATGTAATACTACAGAGAAGGATAATGTAATACTACAGAGGAGGAGGAGAATATAATACTACAGAGGAGGAGAATGTAATACTACAGAGGAGGAGAATATAATACTACAGTGGAGGAGAATGTAATACTACAGAGGAGGAGAATATAATACTACAGAGGAGGATAATATAATACTACAGAGGAGGATGATATAATACTACAGAGGAGGATATTGTAATACTACAGAGGAGGAGAATGTAATACTACAGAGGAGGAGAATATAATACTACAGAGGAGGAGAATGTAATACTACAGAGGAGGAGAATGTAATACTACAGAGGAGGAGAATGTAATACAACAGAGGAGGAGAATGTAATACTACAGAGGAGGAGAATGTATTACTACAGGGGAGGAGAATATAATACTACAGAGGAGGATGATATAATACTACAGAGGAGGAGAATGTAATACTACAGAGGAGGAGAATGTAATACTACAGAGGGGGAGAATGTAATACTACAGAGGAGGAGGAGAATATAATACTACAGAGGAGGAGAATGTAATACTACAGAGGAGGAGAATGTAATACTACAGAGGAGGAGAATGTAATACTACAGAGGAGGAGTATGTAATACTACTACAGAGGAGGAGAATATAATACTACAGAGGAGGAGGAGGAGAATATAATACTACAGAGGAGGAGAATATAATACTACAGAGGAGGATAATATAATACTACAGAGGAGAAGGAGGAGAATATAATACTACAGAGGAGGAAAATTAATACTACAGAGGAGGATAATATAATACTACAGAGGAGGAAGAGAATATAATACTACAGAGGAGGATAATATAATACTACAGAGGAGGATAATATAATACTACAGAGGAGGAAGAGAATATAATACTACAGAGGAGGATAATATAATACTACAGAGGAGGAGAATGTAATACTACAGAGGGGGAGAATATAATACTACAGAGTAGGAGAATATAATACTGCAGAGGAGGAGAATGTAACACTACAGATAAGGAGAATGTAATACTACAGAGAAGGATAATGTAATACTACAGAGGAGGAGAATGTAATACTACAGAGGAGGAGAATATAATACTACAGTGGAGGAGAATGTAATACTACAGAGGAGGGAAATGTAATACTACAGAGGAGGATAATATAATTTTACAGAGGAGGATAATATAATACTACAGATGAGGATATTGTAATACTACAGAGGAGAAGAATATAATACTACAGAGGAGGAGAATATAACACTACAGAGGAGGAGAATATAATAATACAGAGAAGGATAATATAATACTACAAAGGAGGAGAATGTAATACTACAGAGGACTAGTATAATATAATACTACAGAGGAGGAGGAGAATATAATACTACAGAGGAGGAGAATATAATACTACAGAGGAGGATATTGTAATACTACAGAGGAGAAGAATATAATACTACAGAGGAGGAGAATATAACACTACAGAGGAGGAGAATGTAATACTACAGACAGTGGCGTAACTACCGCCGTAGCAGCAGTAGCGGCTGCTATGGGGCCCGCGGCATGAGGGGGCCCGTGTCGCCCGCCGGCACGGGCCCCCACCATGGCCGGAGGCTCCGCTAGCAGCCGCTATGGCTGCTACAGCGGGACGCCACTGAACAGTACGGCAGAGCAGGGAGGTATCTCCCTGCTCTGCCATTAAGCAAAAGACATGTATCCCCTATCCACAGGACATGTATCACCTCTCCACAGGACATGTATCCCCTCTCCACAGGATCTCCACAGGACAGGGGATACATGTATGATCACTGGCAGCGATAGGGAGAACGGGGGACTGAAATTCCCCTGAAGTTCTCCACCACAAACCTCGGACATCCGGGGTCTGTGTCGGCAGCTCCGTAGAAATGAATGGAGCGCCGGTCCCGCTTGTGCGCATGCGTGACCAGCGCTCCATTCATTTCTACAGAGCTGCACAGACGCCGGAAGTCAGAGGTTAGTCATGGAGAACTTCAGGGGGACTTTCGGTCCCCCGTTCTCCCTATCGCTGCCAGCGATCACACATGTATCCCCTCTCCTGTGGATAGGGGATACATGTCTTTTATTAGGACACACTGTAGGTCACATTTTTTTGGGAGGGGGGATGCTGTATGGCGTTCCCTACAGGGGGGGGGAACTTTGTATGGCATTCCCTACAGGGGGGGGGATGCTGTATGGCGTTCCCTACAGGGGGGGATGCTGTATGGCATTCCCTACAGGGGGGGGACGCTGTATGGCTTTCCCTACAGGGGGGCTGTATGGCGTTCCCTACAGACCCCCCCTGTAGGGAACGCCATACAGACTCCCTGTAGGTAACGCCATACAGTCCCCCCTGTAGATAACGCCAGACAGCCCCCTCTGTAGGGAACGACATACAGCCCCCCCCATAGATAACGCCATACAGTCCCCCCTCTAGATAACGCCATACAGCCCCACTGTAGATAGCGCCATACAGCCCCCCCTGTAGATAGCGCCATACAGCCCCCCCCTGTAGATAGCACCATACAGCCCCCCCTGTAGATAGCGCCATACAGCCCCCCCCCCTGTAGGGAACGCCATACAGTCCCCCCCAGTAGGGAACGCCATACAGTCCCCCCGTAGATAACGCCATACAGCCCCCCCCTGTAGATAGCGCCATACAGCCCCCCCTGTAGGGAACGCCATACAGTCCCCCCTGTAGGGAACGCCATACAGTCCCCCCGTAGATAACGCCATACAGCCCCCTCTGTAGATATCTACAAAGGGCTGTATGGCGTTATCTACAGGGGGGCTGTATGGCGTTATCTACAGGGGGCTGTATGGCGTTCTCTACGGGGGGCTGTATGGCGTTGTCTACAGGGGGTCAGTATGGCGTTATCAAAAGGGGGGGGTTTGTAAAAAAGGCACTATCTACAAGGGGGGGGTTGTGTGACACCCAGGGGAGGGGGGGCCCCAGTCAAAAGTTTGCTATGGGGCCCAGTCTTTCCTAGTTACGCCCCTGACTACAGAGGGGGAGAATGTAATTCTACAGAAGAGGATAATGTAATACTACAGAGGAGGATAATATAATACTTCAGAGGAGGAGGAGAATATAATTCTACAGAGGAGGAGAATGTAATACTACAGAGGAGGATAATATAATACTACAGTGGAGGATAATGTAATAATACAGAGGAGGATAATATAATACTACAGATGAGGAGAATGTAATAATACAGAGGAGGATAATATAATACTACAGTGGAGGATAATGTAATAATACAGAGGAGGATAATATAATACTACAGATGAGGAGAATGTAATACTACAGAGGAGCAGGAGAATATAATACTACAGAGGAGGAGAATGTAATACTACAGAGGAGCATAGTGTAATACTACAGAGGAGGAGAGTGTAATACTACAGAGGAGGAGAATATAATACTACAGAGGAGGAGAATGTAATACTACAGAGGAGGAGAATGTAATACTACAGAGGAGGAGAATGTAATTTTACAGAGGAGGATAATGTAATACTACAGAGGAGGAGAATGTAATACTACAGAGGAGGAGAATGTAATACTACAGAGGAGGATAATGTAATACTACAGGGGAGGAGAATGTAATACTGCAGAGGAGGATAATGTAATACTACAGAGGAGGAGAATGTAATACTACAGAGGAGGAGAATGTAATACTACAGAGGAGGATAATGCAATACTACAGAGGAGGAGAATGTAATACTACAGAGGAGGATAATGTAATACTACAGGGGAGGAGAATGTAATACTACAGAGGAGGATGATATAATACTACAGAGGAGGAGAATGTAATTCTACATAGGAGGATAATGTAATACTACAGAGGAGGAGGAGAATATAATACTACAGAGGAGGAGAATGTAATAATACAGAGGAGGAGAATGTAATACTACAGAAGAGGATAATGTAATACTACAGAGGAGGAGAATATAATACTACAGAGGAGGAGAATGTAATACTACAGAGGAGGAGAATGTAATACTACAGAGGAGGAGAATGTAATTTTACAGAGGAGGATAATGTAATACTACAGAGGAGGAGAATGTAATACTACAGAGGAGGAGAATGTAATACTACAGAGGAGGATAATGTAATACTACAGGGGAGGAGAATGTAATACTGCAGAGGAGGATAATGTAATACTACAGAGGAGGAGAATGTAATACTACAGAGGAGGAGAATGTAATACTACAGAGGAGGATAATGCAATACTACAGAGGAGGAGAATGTAATACTACAGAGGAGGATAATGTAATACTACAGGGGAGGAGAATGTAATACTGCAGAGGAGGATAATGTAATACTACAGAGGAGGAGAATGTAATACTACAGAGGAGGAGAATGTAATACTACAGAGGAGGATAATGCAATACTACAGAGGAGGAGAATGTAATACTACAGAGGAGGATAATGTAATACTACAGGGGAGGAGAATGTAATACTACAGAGGAGGATAATATAATACTACAGAGGAGGAGAATGTAATACTACAGAGGAGGAGAATGTAATACTACAGAGGAGGAGAATGTAATACTACAGAGGAGGAGAATGTAATACTACAGAGGAGGAGAATGTAATACTACAGAGGAGGAGAATGTAATACAACAGAGGAGGATAATATAATACTACAGAGGAGGAGAATGTAATACTACAGAGGAGGAGAATGTAATACTACAGAGGAGGAGAATGTAATACTACAGAGGAGGAGAATGTAATACTACAGAGGAGGATAATGTAATACTACAGAGGAGGATAATATAATACTTCAGAGGAGGAGGAGAATATAATACTACAGAGGAGGATAATATAATACTACAGAGGAGGAGAATGTAATACTACAGAGGAGGAGAATGTAATACTACAGAGGAGGAGAATGTAATACTACAGAGGAGGAGAATGTAATACTACAGAGGAGGAGAATATAATACTGCAGAGGAGGATAATGTAATACTACAGAGGAGGAGAATGTAATACTACAGAGGAGGAGAATGTAATACTACAGAGGAGGATAATATAATACTACAGAGGAGGAGAATGTAATACTACAGAGGAGGAGAATGTAATACAACAGAGGAGGAGAATGTAATACTACAGAGGAGTAGAATGTAATACTACAGAGGAGGAGAATGTAATACTACAGAGGAGGAGAATGTAATACTACAGAGGAGGAGAATGTAATACTACAGAGGAGGAGAATGTAATACTACAGAGGAGGAGGAGAATATAATACTACAGAGGAGGATAATATAATACTACAGAGGAGGAGAATGTAATACTACAGAGGAGGAGAATGTAATACTACAGAGGAGGAGAATATAATACTACAGAGGAGGAGAATTTAATACTACAGAGGAGGAGGAGAATATAATACTACAGAGGAGGAGAATATAATACTGCAGAGGAGGATAATGTAATACTACAGAGGAGGAGAATGTAATACTACAGAGGAGGATAATATAATACTACAGAGGAGGAGAATGTAATACTACAGAGGAGGAGAATGTAATACTACAGAGGAGGATAATGTAATACTACAGAGGAGGAGAATGTAATACTACAGAGGAGGAGAATGTAATACTACAGAGGAGGAGAATGTAATACTACAGAGGAGGAGAATGTAATACTACAGAGGAGGAGAATGTAATACTACAGAGGAGGAGAATGTAATACTACAGAGGAGGAGAATGTAATACTACAGAGAAGGAGAATGTAATACTACAGAGGAGGAGAATGTAATACTACAGAGGAGGAGGAGAATATAATACTACAGAGGAGGATAATATAATACTACAGAGGAGGAGAATGTAATACTACAGAGGAGGAGAATGTAATACTACAGAGGAGGAGAATATAATACTACAGAGGAGGAGAATGTAATACTACAGAGGAGGAGGAGAATATAATACTACAGAGGAGGAGAATATAATACTGCAGAGGAGGATAATGTAATACTACAGAGGAGGAGAATGTAATACTACAGAGGAGGATAATATAATACTACAGAGGAGGAGAATGTAATACTACAGAGGAGGAGAATGTAATACTACAGAGGAGGAGAATGTAATACTACAGAGGAGGAGAATGTAATACTACAGAGGAGGAGAATGTAATACTACAGAGGAGGAGAATGTAATACTACAGAGGAGGAGAATGTAATACTACAGAGGAGGAGAATGTATTACTACAGGGGAGGAGAATATAATACTACAGAGGAGGAGGAGAATATAATACTACAGAGGAGGATAATATAATACTACAGAGGAGGAAGAGAATATAATACTACAGAGGAGGATAATATAATACTACAGAGGAGGAAGAGAATATAATACTACAGAGGAGGATAATATAATACTACAGAGGAGGATAATATAATACTACAGAGGAGGATAATATAATACTACAGAGAAGGAGAATGTAATACTACAGAGGAGGAGAATGTAATACTACAGAGGAGGAGAATGTAATACTACAGAGGAGGAGAATGTAATACTACAGAGGAGGATAATATAATACTACAGAGGAGGATAATATAATACTACAGAGGAGGAGAATGTAATACTACAGAGGAGGAGAATATAATATACTACTGTGAAAGAAATTATTTAATTCCACCATTTTGTCTTCTATTCTATATTTCCATTTTAACTTCAATATAAGAGTGATATTTTGAGAGAATGTATTTCTGTTTTTGCTGTGTTAAGGAATTGAATCAGCAAGAATAAAGGCTGAGGGAAAACTGATGACTCAAGACCCCACCCTCTACGCCCTCCTTACAGAATACAGAAGATGATAAGGACTTACCATTTTCTTACTTGATAGGAAAATATTGCAATGCTAAGAAAATATTGTGAATGTAATTTGTTTTGTGCAAACTCAAGAGAATATATTACAGCTGATGTAGTAAAAGTTCAGTCTAAAAAACTGTATATAAGCCCACTCATAATGTATGTAAAAGGCCGTCTGCCATCACTTGCTGAGTGACATCATTATGACACTGCTGTGAAACCTTCTCATGAGGAAATAAATATGAATGAATCTGGAGCAACTGTTTGACTTTGAATTATCCACAACACTACAGAGGAGGAGGAGAATATAATACTACAGAGGAGGAGAATATAATACTACAGAGGAGGATAATGTAATACTACAGAGGAGGAGGAGAATATAATACTACAGAGGAGGAGAATATAATACTACAGAGGAGGAGAATATAATACTACAGAGGAGGAGAATATAATACTACAGAGGAGGATAATGTAATACTACAGAGGAGGAGAATGTAATACTACAGAGGAGGAGAATGTAATACTACAGAGGAGGAGAATGTAATACTACAGAGGAGAAGAATGTAATACTACAGAGGAGGAGGAGAATATAATACTACAGAGGAGGAGAATGTAATACTACAGAGGAGGAGAATGTAACACTACAGAGGAGGAGAATGTAATACTACAGAGGAGGATAATATAATACTACAGAGGAGGAGAATGTAATACTACAGAGGAGGAGAATGTAACACTACAGAGGAGGAGAATGTAATACTACAGAGGAGGATAATATAATACTACAGAGGAGGATAATATAATACTACAGAGGAGGATAATATAATACTACAGAGGAGGAGAATGTAATACTACAGAGGAGGATAATATAATACTACAGAGGAGGAGAATGTAATACTACAGAGGAGGAGAATGTAATACTACAGAGGAGGAGAATGTAATACTACAGAGGAGGAGGAGAATATAATACTACAGAGGAGGAGAATGTAATACTACAGAGGAGGAGAATGTAACACTACAGAGGAGGAGAATGTAATACTACAGAGGAGGATAATATAATACTACAGAGGAGGAGAATGTAATACTACAGAGGAGGAGAATGTAACACTACAGAGGAGGAGAATGTAATACTACAGAGGAGGATAATATAATACTACAGAGGAGGATAATATAATACTACAGAGGAGGATAATATAATACTACAGAGGAGGAGAATGTAATACTACAGAGGAGGATAATATAATACTACAGAGGAGGAGAATGTAATACTACAGAGGAGGAGAATGTAATACTACAGAGGAGGAGAATGTAATACTACAGAGGAGGAGAATGTATTACTACAGGGGAGGAGAATATAATACTACAGAGGAGGAGGAGAATATAATACTACAGAGGAGGATAATATAATACTACAGAGGAGGAAGAGAATATAATACTACAGAGGAGGATAATATAATACTACAGAGGAGGAAGAGAATATAATACTACAGAGGAGGATAATATAATACTACAGAGGAGGATAATATAATACTACAGAGGAGGAGAATATAATACTACAGAGGAGGAGAATATAATACTACAGAGGAGGAGAATATAATACTACAGAGGAGGATAATGTAATACTACAGAGGAGGAGAATGTAATACTACAGAGGAGGAGAATGTAATACTACAGAGGAGGAGAATGTAATACTACAGAGGAGAAGAATGTAATACTACAGAGGAGGAGGAGAATATAATACTACAGAGGAGGAGAATGTAATACTACAGAGGAGGAGAATGTAATACTACAGAGGAGGAGAATGTAATACTACAGAGGAGGATAATATAATACTACAGAGGAGGATAATATAATACTACAGAGGAGGATAATATAATACTACAGAGGAGGAGAATGTAATACTACAGAGGAGGATAATATAATACTACAGAGGAGGAGAATGTAATACTACAGAGGAGGAGAATGTAAAACTACAGAGGAGGAGAATGTAATACTACAGAGGAGGAGAATGTATTACTACAGGGGAGGAGAATATAATACTACAGAGGAGGAGGAGAATATAATACTACAGAGGAGGATAATATAATACTACAGAGGAGGATAATGTAATACTACAGAGGAGGAGGAGAATATAATACTACAGAGGAGGAGAATATAATACTACAGAGGAGGAGAATATAATACTACAGAGGAGGAGAATATAATACTACAGAGGAGGATAATGTAATACTACAGAGGAGGAGAATGTAATACTACAGAGGAGGAGAATGTAATACTACAGAGGAGGAGAATGTAATACTACAGAGGAGAAGAATGTAATACTACAGAGGAGGAGGAGAATATAATACTACAGAGGAGGAGAATGTAATACTACAGAGGAGGAGAATGTAATACTACAGAGGAGGAGAATGTAATACTACAGAGGAGGATAATATAATACTACAGAGGAGGATAATATAATACTACAGAGGAGGATAATATAATACTACAGAGGAGGAGAATGTAATACTACAGAGGAGGATAATATAATACTACAGAGGAGGAGAATGTAATACTACAGAGGAGGAGAATGTAATACTACAGAGGAGGAGAATGTAATACTACAGAGGAGGAGAATGTATTACTACAGGGGAGGAGAATATAATACTACAGAGGAGGAGGAGAATATAATACTACAGAGGAGGATAATATAATACTACAGAGGAGGAAGAGAATATAATACTACAGAGGAGGATAATATAATACTACAGAGGAGGAAGAGAATATAATACTACAGAGGAGGATAATATAATACTACAGAGGAGGATAATATAATACTACAGAGGAGGAGAATATAATACTACAGAGGAGGAGAATATAATACTACAGAGGAGGAGAATATAATACTACAGAGGAGGATAATGTAATACTACAGAGGAGGAGAATGTAATACTACAGAGGAGGAGAATGTAATACTACAGAGGAGGAGAATGTAATACTACAGAGGAGAAGAATGTAATACTACAGAGGAGGAGGAGAATATAATACTACAGAGGAGGAGAATGTAATACTACAGAGGAGGAGGAGAATATAATACTACAGAGGAGGAGAATGTAATACTACAGAGGAGGAGAATGTAATACTACAGAGGAGGAGAATGTAATACTACAGAGGAGGATAATATAATACTACAGAGGAGGATAATATAATACTACAGAGGAGGATAATATAATACTACAGAGGAGGAGAATGTAATACTACAGAGGAGGATAATATAATACTACAGAGGAGGAGAATGTAATACTACAGAGGAGGAGAATGTAAAACTACAGAGGAGGAGAATGTAATACTACAGAGGAGGAGAATGTATTACTACAGGGGAGGAGAATATAATACTACAGAGGAGGAGGAGAATATAATACTACAGAGGAGGATAATATAATACTACAGAGGAGGATAATGTAATACTACAGAGGAGGAGGAGAATATAATACTACAGAGGAGGAGAATATAATACTACAGAGGAGGAGAATATAATACTACAGAGGAGGAGAATATAATACTACAGAGGAGGATAATGTAATACTACAGAGGAGGAGAATGTAATACTACAGAGGAGGAGAATGTAATACTACAGAGGAGGAGAATGTAATACTACAGAGGAGAAGAATGTAATACTACAGAGGAGGAGGAGAATATAATACTACAGAGGAGGAGAATGCAATACTACAGAGGAGGAGAATGTAATACTACAGAGGAGGAGAATGTAATACTACAGAGGAGGATAATATAATACTACAGAGGAGGATAATATAATACTGCAGAGGAGGATAATATAATACTACAGAGGAGGAGAATGTAATACTACAGAGGAGGATAATATAATACTACAGAGGAGGAGAATGTAATACTACAGAGGAGGAGAATGTAATACTACAGAGGAGGAGAATGTAATACTACAGAGGAGGAGAATGTATTACTACAGGGGAGGAGAATATAATACTACAGAGGAGGAGGAGAATATAATACTACAGAGGAGGATAATATAATACTACAGAGGAGGAAGAGAATATAATACTACAGAGGAGGATAATATAATACTACAGAGGAGGAAGAGAATATAATACTACAGAGGAGGATAATATAATACTACAGAGGAGGATAATATAATACTACAGAGGAGGAGAATATAATACTACAGAGGAGGAGAATATAATACTACAGAGGAGGAGAATATAATACTACAGAGGAGGATAATGTAATACTACAGAGGAGGAGAATGTAATACTACAGAGGAGGAGAATGTAATACTACAGAGGAGGAGAATGTAATACTACAGAGGAGAAGAATGTAATACTACAGAGGAGGAGGAGAATATAATACTACAGAGGAGGAGAATGTAATACTACAGAGGAGGAGAATGTAATACTACAGAGGAGGAGAATGTAATACTACAGAGGAGGATAATATAATACTACAGAGGAGGATAATATAATACTACAGAGGAGGATAATATAATACTACAGAGGAGGAGAATGTAATACTACAGAGGAGGATAATATAATACTACAGAGGAGGAGAATGTAATACTACAGAGGAGGAGAATGTAATACTACAGAGGAGGAGAATGTAATACTACAGAGGAGGAGAATGTATTACTACAGGGGAGGAGAATATAATACTACAGAGGAGGAGGAGAATATAATACTACAGAGGAGGATAATATAATACTACAGAGGAGGAAGAGAATATAATACTACAGAGGAGGATAATATAATACTACAGAGGAGGAAGAGAATATAATACTACAGAGGAGGATAATATAATACTACAGAGGAGGATAATATAATACTACAGAGGAGGAGAATATAATACTACAGAGGAGGAGCATATAATACTACAGAGGAGGAGAATATAATACTACAGAGGAGGATAATGTAATACTACAGAGGAGGAGAATGTAATACTACAGAGGAGGAGAATGTAATACTACAGAGGAGGAGAATGTAATACTACAGAGGAGAAGAATGTAATACTACAGAGGAGGAGGAGAATATAATACTACAGAGGAGGAGAATGTAATACTACAGAGGAGGAGAATGTAATACTACAGAGGAGGAGAATGTAATACTACAGAGGAGGATAATATAATACTACAGAGGAGGATAATATAATACTACAGAGGAGGATAATATAATACTACAGAGGAGGAGAATGTAATACTACAGAGGAGGATAATATAATACTACAGAGGAGGAGAATGTAATACTACAGAGGAGGAGAATGTAATACTACAGAGGAGGAGAATGTAATACTACAGAGGAGGAGAATGTATTACTACAGGGGAGGAGAATATAATACTACAGAGGAGGAGGAGAATATAATACTACAGAGGAGGATAATATAATACTACAGAGGAGGAAGAGAATATAATACTACAGAGGAGGATAATATAATACTACAGAGGAGGAAGAGAATATAATACTACAGAGGAGGATAATATAATACTACAGAGGAGGATAATATAATACTACAGAGGAGGATAATATAATACTACAGAGAAGGAGAATGTAATACTACAGAGGAGGAGAATGTAATACTACAGAGGAGGAGAATGTAATACTACAGAGGAGGAGAATGTAATACTACAGAGGAGGATAATATAATACTACAGAGGAGGATAATATAATACTACAGAGGAGGAGAATGTAATACTACAGAGGAGGAGAATATAATATACTACTGTGAAAGAAATTATTTAATTCCACCATTTTGTCTTCTATTCTATATTTCCATTTTAACTTCAATATAAGAGTGATATTTTGAGAGAATGTATTTCTGTTTTTGCTGTGTTAAGGAATTGAATCAGCAAGAATAAAGGCTGAGGGAAAATTGATGACTCAAGACCCCACCCTCTACGCCCTCCTTACAGAATACAGAAGATGATAAGGACTTACCATTTTCTTACTTGATAGGAAAATATTGCAATGCTAAGAAAATATTGTGAATGTAATTTGTTTTGTGCAAACTCAAGAGAATATATTACAGCTGATGTAGTAAAAGTTCAGTCTAAAAAACTGTATATAAGCCCACTCATAATGTATGTAAAAGGCCGTCTGCCATCACTTGCTGAGTGACATCATTATGACACTGCTGTGAAACCTTCTCATGAGGAAATAAATATGAATGAATCTGGAGCAACTGTTTGACTTTGAATTATCCACAACACTACAGAGGAGGAGGAGAATATAATACTACAGAGGAGGAGAATATAATACTACAGAGGAGGATAATGTAATACTACAGAGGAGGAGAATGTAATACTACAGAGGAGGAGAATATAATACTACAGAGGAGGAGAATATAATACTACAGAGGAGGATAATATAATACTACAGAGGAGGAGAATGTAATACTACAGAGGAGGATAATATAATACTACAGAGGAGGAGAATGTAATACTACAGAGGAGGAGAATGTAATACTACAGAGGAGGAGAATGTATTACTACAGGGGAGGAGAATATAATACTACAGAGGAGGAGAATATATTACTACAGAGGAGGATAATATAATACTACAGAGGAGGATAATATAATACTACAGAGGAGGATAATGTAATACTACAGAGGAGGATAATATAATACTACAGAGGAGGAGAATATAATACTACAGAGGAGGAGAATGTAATACTACAGAGGAGGAGAATGTAATACTACAGAGGAGGAGAATATAATACTACAGAGGAGGAGAATGTAATACTACAGAGAAGGAGAATGTAATACTACAGAGGAGGATAATGTAATACTACAGAGGAGGAGAATGTAATACTACAGAGGAGGATAATGTAATACTACAGGGGAGGAGAATGTAATACTACAGAGGAGGAGAATGTAATACTACAGAGGAGGATAATGTAATACTACAGAGGAGGAGAATGTAATACTACAGAGGAGGAGAATGTAATACTACAGAGGAGGAGAATGTAATACTACAGAGGAGGAGAATATAATACTACAGAGGAGGATAATATAATACTACAGAGGAGGAGAATATAATACTACAGAGGAGGAGGAGAATATAATACTACAGAGGAGGATAATATAATACTACAGAGGAGGAAGAGAATATAATACTACAGAGGAGGATAATATAATACTACAGAGGAGGAAGAGAATATAATACTACAGAGGAGGATAATATAATACTACAGAGGAGGATAATATAATACTACAGAGGAGGATAATATAATACTACAGAGAAGGAGAATGTAATACTACAGAGGAGGAGAATGTAATACTACAGAGGAGGAGAATGTAATACTACAGAGGAGGAGAATGTAATACTACAGAGGAGGATAATATAATACTACAGAGGAGGATAATATAATACTACAGAGGAGGAGAATGTAATACTACAGAGGAGGAGAATATAATATACTACTGTGAAAGAAATTATTTAATTCCACCATTTTGTCTTCTATTCTATATTTCCATTTTAACTTCAATATAAGAGTGATATTTTGAGAGAATGTATTTCTGTTTTTGCTGTGTTAAGGAATTGAATCAGCAAGAATAAAGGCTGAGGGAAAATTGATGACTCAAGACCCCACCCTCTACGCCCTCCTTACAGAATACAGAAGATGATAAGGACTTACCATTTTCTTACTTGATAGGAAAATATTGCAATGCTAAGAAAATATTGTGAATGTAATTTGTTTTGTGCAAACTCAAGAGAAT
Source organism: Rhinoderma darwinii (assembly GCF_050947455.1). Classification (NCBI taxonomy): domain Eukaryota; kingdom Metazoa; phylum Chordata; class Amphibia; order Anura; family Rhinodermatidae; genus Rhinoderma; species Rhinoderma darwinii. Next base: position 10,338,699 of record NC_134690.1, on the reverse strand, counting down.
ATATTACAGCTGATGTAGTAAAAGTTCAGTCTAAAAAACTGTATATAAGCCCACTCATAATGTATGTAAAAGGCCGTCTGCCATCACTTGCTGAGTGACATCATTATGACACTGCTGTGAAACCTTCTCATGAGGAAATAAATATGAATGAATCTGGAGCAACTGTTTGACTTTGAATTATCCACAACACTACAGAGGAGGAGGAGAATATAATACTACAGAGGAGGAGAATATAATACTACAGAGGAGGATAATGTAATACTACAGAGGAGGAGAATGTAATACTACAGAGGAGGAGAATATAATACTACAGAGGAGGAGAATATAATACTACAGAGGAGGATAATATAATACTACAGAGGAGGAGAATGTAATACTACAGAGGAGGATAATATAATACTACAGAGGAGGAGAATGTAATACTACAGAGGAGGAGAATGTAATACTACAGAGGAGGAGAATGTATTACTACAGGGGAGGAGAATATAATACTACAGAGGAGGAGAATATATTACTACAGAGGAGGATAATATAATACTACAGAGGAGGATAATATAATACTACAGAGGAGGATAATGTAATACTACAGAGGAGGATAATATAATACTACAGAGGAGGAGAATATAATACTACAGAGGAGGAGAATGTAATACTACAGAGGAGGAGAATGTAATACTACAGAGGAGGAGAATATAATACTACAGAGGAGGAGAATGTAATACTACAGAGAAGGAGAATGTAATACTACAGAGGAGGATAATGTAATACTACAGAGGAGGAGAATGTAATACTACAGAGGAGGATAATGTAATACTACAGAGGAGGAGAATGTAATACTACAGAGGAGGAGAATGTAATACTACAGAGGAGGATAATGTAATACTACAGAGGAGGAGAATGTAATACTACAGAGGAGGAGAATGTAATACTACAGAGGAGGAGAATGTAATACTACAGAGGAGGAGAATATAATACTACAGAGGAGGATAATATAATACTACAGAGGAGGAGAATATAATACTACAGAGGAGGAGAATGTAATACTACAGAGGAGGAGGAGAATATAATACTACAGAGGAGGATAATATAATACTACAGAGGAGGAGAATGTAATACTACAGAGGAGGAGAATGTAATACTACAGAGGAGGAGAATGTAATACTACAGAGGAGGAGGAGAATATAATACTACAGAGGAGGAGAATATAATACTGCAGAGGAGGATAATGTAATACTACAGAGGAGGAGAATGTAATACTACAGAGGAGGAGAATGTAATACTACAGAGGAGGATAATATAATACTACAGAGGAGGAGAATGTAATACTACAGAGGAGGAGAATGTAATACAACAGAGGAGGAGAATGTAATACTACAGAGGAGGAGAATGTAATACTAAAGAGGAGGAGAATGTAATACTACAGAGGAGGAGAATGTAATACTACAGAGGAGGAGAATGTAATACTACAGAGGAGGAGAATGTAATACTACAGAGGAGGAGGAGAATATAATACTACAGAGGAGGATAATATAATACTACAGAGGAGGAGAATGTAATACTACAGAGGAGGAGAATGTAATACTACAGAGGAGGAGAATATAATACTACAGAGGAGGAGAATGTAATACTACAGAGGAGGAGGAGAATATAATACTACAGAGGAGGAGAATATAATACTACAGAGGAGGAGAATGTAATACTACAGAGGAGGAGGAGAATATAATACTACAGAGGAGGATAATGTAATACTACAGAGGAGGAGAATGTAATACTACAGAGGAGGAGAATGTAATACTACAGAGGAGGAGAATGTAATACTACAGAGGAGGAGAATGTAATACTACAGAGGAGGAGAATGTAATACTACAGAGGAGGAGAATGTAATACTACAGAGGAGGAGAATGTAATACTACAGAGGAGGAGAATGTAATACTACAGAGGAGGAGAATGTAATACTACAGAGGAGGAGGAGAATATAATACTACAGAGGAGGATAATATAATACTACAGAGGAGGAGAATGTAATACTACAGAGGAGGAGAATGTAATACTACAGAGGAGGAGAATATAATACTACAGAGGAGGAGAATGTAATACTACAGAGGAGGAGGAGAATATAATACTACAGAGGAGGAGAATATAATACTGCAGAGGAGGATAATATAATACTACAGAGGAGGAGAATGTAATACTACAGAGGAGGATAATATAATACTACAGAGGAGGAGAATGTAATACTACAGAGGAGGAGAATGTAATACTACAGAGGAGGAGAATGTAATACTACAGAGGAGGAGAATGTAATACTACAGAGGAGGAGAATGTATTACTACAGAGGAGGAGAATGTAATACTACAGAGGAGGAGAATGTAATACTACAGAGGAGGAGAATGTAATACTACAGAGGAGGAGAATGTAATACTACAGAGGAGGAGAATGTATTACTACAGGGGAGGAGAATATAATACTACAGAGGAGGAGGAGAATATAATACTACAGAGGAGGATAATATAATACTACAGAGGAGGAAGAGAATATAATACTACAGAGGAGGATAATATAATACTACAGAGGAGGAAGAGAATATAATACTACAGAGGAGGATAATATAATACTACAGAGGAGGATAATATAATACTACAGAGGAGGATAATATAATACTACAGAGAAGGAGAATGTAATACTACAGAGGAGGAGAATGTAATACTACAGAGGAGGAGAATGTAATACTACAGAGGAGGAGAATGTAATACTACAGAGGAGGAGCATGTAATACTACAGAGGAGGAGAATGTAATACTACAGAGGAGGAGAATGTAATACTACAGAGGAGGATAATATAATACTACAGAGGAGGATAATATAATACTACAGAGGAGGATAATATAATACTACAGAGGAGGAGAATGTAATACTACAGAGGAGGATAATATAATACTACAGAGGAGGAGAATGTAATACTACAGAGGAGGAGAATGTAATACTACAGAGGAGGAGAATGTAATACTACAGAGGAGGAGAATGTAATACTACAGAGGAGGAGAATGTAATACTACAGAGGAGGAGAATGTAATACTACAGAGGAGGAGAATGTATTACTACAGGGGAGGAGAATATAATACTACAGAGGAGGAGGAGAATATAATACTACAGAGGAGGATAATATAATACTACAGAGGAGGAAGAGAATATAATACTACAGAGGAGGATAATATAATACTACAGAGGAGGAAGAGAATATAATACTACAGAGGAGGATAATATAATACTACAGAGGAGGATAATATAATACTACAGAGGAGGATAATATAATACTACAGAGAAGGAGAATGTAATACTACAGAGGAGGAGAATGTAATACTACAGAGGAGGAGAATGTAATACTACAGAGGAGGAGAATGTAATACTACAGAGGAGGATAATATAATACTACAGAGGAGGATAATATAATACTACAGAGGAGGAGAATGTAATACTACAGAGGAGGAGAATATAATATACTACTGTGAAAGAAATTATTTAATTCCACCATTTTGTCTTCTATTCTATATTTCCATTTTAACTTCAATATAAGAGTGATATTTTGAGAGAATGTATTTCTGTTTTTGCTGTGTTAAGGAATTGAATCAGCAAGAATAAAGGCTGAGGGAAAATTGATGACTCAAGACCCCACCCTCTACGCCCTCCTTACAGAATACAGAAGATGATAAGGACTTACCATTTTCTTACTTGATAGGAAAATATTGCAATGCTAAGAAAATATTGTGAATGTAATTTGTTTTGTGCAAACTCAAGAGAATATATTACAGCTGATGTAGTAAAAGTTCAGTCTAAAAAACTGTATATAAGCCCACTCATAATGTATGTAAAAGGCCGTCTGCCATCACTTGCTGAGTGACATCATTATGACACTGCTGTGAAACCTTCTCATGAGGAAATAAATATGAATGAATCTGGAGCAACTGTTTGACTTTGAATTATCCACAACAATTTTGGTGCCGAAAAGTCCCGGGAACCGAAAGCGGCTGGAACGGAACCAGGACAGGAACCAAGGACAGGAGACCGAACTGGCGCCATTAAACAGGTGAGAAACTTTTTTCTCATTCGCTCTCTCTTCCTTTGGTCCCCAGTCCCTCTGTTCTCTGTCGTGAGTACGGTTGCCAAGAACCTCAAACAGTTGTTAAATGTACTAACCTCTTTTTGATATGTATGTGAATGAATGAATGAGGATGTTGGTGCATGCCACATCAGCGTGAAAGAGGCCTTTACGGCGGAGTGCTTGAAACTGCCTCAAGACGCACCTCTACGGAGAAGGCATGGTGGGGGCAGTGCAGTGATAAGTAAGAGGACCCTACCGTCCTCAGACACGATTGTTGTTCTATTTTTCTGTGTTTGTCAAGTAAATTGTTATTAACCACTGCCTGAGCAGCAGAAGGACAAAAAAGTGCGCGTGTCCTGAAGCTACTCCTGGCTTGTCTCCCTCATGAAAAATCATACTGCTTAGAAGATACCTGTCTTAGATTGTTTGATATAGATGATATAATGAGCAGATCCTTTGTGGGATTATTGTTTAGTTGGTTGTAATTTGGCTCAGTTGGAATTAGTGTGGGACTTTCCCTAACAGCCAATAGCCATAGTGTTTGTTAGTGAAAATAAAAACTGAGAGAGAAGGGTAGGAGTCCCCTCCATCATAGCAGGGCTATGGGCAACAGTCACGGCAAACGAGGGTCTGGCCGATCACCAGATTACAGAGTAGGGCGTCCGCAGGCTTCTCTGACCCCACAGGAGAAGATGAATTTTGAGGTATGGCATATGGGTGAGCAAGCACCTGTTAAAATGGTGTAAACTTACTAGGGGATTGTAAATCCAGAATCACAGAGTCAAATGACAAAGCAGATTGGAGTAGATGTATTGTAGCATCTTTTAGAAAGCAACACAGAGCCCAATGTATCTTTATAGTAGTCAGTATAGAATATATACGTTCATAATTTCAGTTATTTTGTATATTCATTATCTTCATAGATCTTTTTAGCATCTTTTAGTGACAAATGTATGTAATGTTAATACACTGAAGTAAAAGTGCAGGAGGTTGTCAGAGGAAATTCATATTTTATAAAGTAAAGTTTAAAGCAAAGGAAGTTATAGAAGTAGTAGTTGTTTTAAAGTTGCAAGTGACCTTATAGTAAATTCCCATACGATATAATTTAGAATCAACTTGTGTGATAAGAGAAGGGGGAGGTGGAGAACAGCTGCTAGTGAGATAAGAAATGTAATATTATTCTTGAAATGAATGGACACAACATTAAATGCTGATATAGATATTTTGTATGACATTGCAGAACATCTTTGTGTCATTTGTAGATTGAATCCGGAAAAGTGATAAATGTAATAATGTATAAGCAGTCCTTCACAGCCAAACCACCAGACACCTCTGTTTTATACCATGAGACCTTTGATCCTGGCATACATTCTGCACAGAGTGCAGAGTTGCTTGCCCTGATCAAGGCATGTAAACTGGCAGAGGGAAAGACTGTAAATATATATACGGACTCCCGTTATGCTTATGGAGTTGTACATGATTTTGGTTTTCTGTGGGAGCACAGAGGTTTCTTAACTTCATGTGGGAAGGTTGTGAAGCATGCAGACCTCATACAGCAGCTGCTGGAAAATGTAAAGCTACCTCGAGCTATAGCTGTTATCAAATGCCAGGCACATCAGCGAGCAAAAGATCCTATCACTATGGGTAATAACAGGGCAGATGAAGCGGCTAAAAAGGCTTCTCTTCTGATCCTCCAAGAGTCCCCAAAAGATGACCAAAATCTGACAATGGACACTCTCATAACCTTGCAAAAACAGGCAGGTCCCCAGACACACAGTAAATGGAGGAAGACAGGTTGTAAGCCAGATAATGGTGTTTGGAAACATGAGGATGGTCGATTGTGTGCCCCTCCAGCTATATATCAGTTTTTAACAAACTTATCTCATCTTCCATCTCATGTTTCCAAAGGAGGAATGGTTTCTAATGTAAGTAAATTTTGGTTTGCACCCGGCTTCTCACAATTTGCAACACAATGGTGCAAGAAATGCATGATTTGTGCCAAGCACAATCCAGGCACAATGACTAGGGTACAGATGAAACACCTTGTAAAACCTGACTACCCATTCCAGAGACTGCAGATAGACTACATTCAACTACCCAGATGTGGTGTCTATGAGTATGTCTTAGTATGTGTGGATATGTTCTCCTCTTGGGTAGAAGCATGGCCTGTTGCTAAGGCAACAGCTGTAGTGACAGCTAAGAAAATAATATCTGAGATTGTGTGCAGATACGGCCTACCTGAGACGGTAGAGTCTGACCGTGGGACACATTTCACGGGGCAGTTATTTGCAGAAATGTTGAAAGGGTTGCAAATTAATCAACAGCTACACACTCCATATTACCCACAGTCATCAGGGAAGGTTGAGAGAGCAAATGGCATCTTAAAAAATAAGATAGCTAAAATCTGTGAGCAAACAAAACTTACTTGGGTACAAGCCCTACCGTTAGCTCTATTTGCAATGAGGCATACACCAAAGGGAATGCATGGACTTTCACCGTTCGAAGTACTGTTTGGCAGGCCACCGCTGACAGGACTTTTCTTTCCACAGGAATTACATGGACAGTATGCTTCTCTAACTGACTATGTTGTCCAGCTCCATAAGCAGCTGACTAATTTGCAGGGCTTAGTCTTTTCTTCTTTACCAGACCCAGAAGACAAAACCGGAACTCACCATCTACAACCTGGAGATTGGGTCGTATTAAGAAGATACGTGAGGAAACATCTGGAACCGAGATTTGATGGTCCATACCAAGTACTACTGACCACTTCTACCTCAGTGAAAGTAGAGGGGAAACCCAACTGGATTCACACTTCTCACTGTAAAAAGGTGAACTTTCAGGTCAGGTGACGCAGATCTGTGTAAAAAGGGTGAGGCCACTAGGAGAAAGGAGGATTGACTATAGGAAAATGTCAAAAATGCATTTGCTGTTTTGCCTGTTCCTTTGTATCTTATGCTATTGTACACAGGTGAATGGAGAACGGCGGAAGAACTCTATTTGGCTTCTACATCAACAAACAGCCAAGCAGCTGAACAGAACTGACTGTTGGATCTGTTCTCATGTTCCTGCAAATCATAAAGGAATCCCTTTAATTGGTGTGCCAATATCTATGAATGATCTCAATCTCACAGACTATAGCTATGATGTTGAAATAGATGTAAATCACACTGCTCACAATGCTCTCTCAGACCAAGGAACATATTTAGAAATTGCTGGCCTACTAAATACACCCACTATGTGCATAGGGCCTATGTATGCTGATCACATAGCCAGTATTAATGGGCGTAAAGTCAATTTACCTAAGGTACACGTTGGAGAAACAGATTGTAAAAATGCCACATTACTATTCAATATGAAGTATGAAGTAAACTGTGATGAGGTACATGGTAATTGTAATAACCAATGTTGGTGTGCAACTATGACAGCGTCTTGTGCCCCCAGGTGTTCCTGTCCTGACAAAGGAGATGATGACGAATGGGACTGTAAGACTAAAGTGCATGACAATATGAGATGGTTTCAAAGTTGGTTGGGGAATCATGGTAAAATAGTTCCTAGGGTAATAACACCAGGGCTATATTATATTTGTGGTAACAGAGCCTATTCGTGGCTTCCTATGGGAGCGTGGGGTAATTGCACTATAGGAAGAGTTGTTCCAGCCATCAGACAACGTCCAAATATCTCAATTGGTGACGATTATGAAATGTATTCTAAGGAGACTAGATATAAACGAGAGTTGTTTACAGAAGCAGAAAAAGCTCGGATGTGGTTCCCCTCTTGGACAGGCTGGGGAATCGAACTAGCGAATAAGTTAAACAAATATGCTAGTATTATGGATGGGATAATTAATGAGACCTCCAGTTCTATCCATGCTATCAATGAAGAGTTGGCCCAAGTTAGGAAAGTCGCTCTCCAGAATAGAATGGCTCTTGATTATCTGTTAGCAATAGAAGGTGGAACTTGTGCTATAATAGGTGAAGAATGTTGCACCTGGATTGAAGACTCACATGACCCCATAGAGGCACACATGAATAAGGTAAAGGAATTGCAGAAAAAAGCTAGAGATATATCTAAGGAGGGATGGAATCCCTTTTCTTGGATGGGATCTACTGGTGTTTGGTTTAACAATATGCTTTCTGGATTGCTGAAACCCATAGTGGTAGTGATAGGACTGATTTTAATGCTATTAATTGCCTGGAAATTATTAATGTGTTGTATTTCTCGTTGCAGTAAAGATGTGGATACATCTGTTCTCTAAACATGATGACAAAACAGCTACAGAGTTGATCGTCTGACAGCCCAGCTCGACTACCCGCCTCTCCTGAAGACCCCTCAGCTGTTTGAGAGTAGGGTGGAGGACATCATGTCTGAGAAGAGGGTCCCACAGATGCACCCCAGCAGTTTGAGCACCACCCTTAAAGAAGAGTTAATGCTCTGAGAATGATTTCACCGGGGATTTCTCCGGGGTGGTCCTTGTGATGTGATGCATCTCTGGCCGGCTGTTGTCAACTACAATAGTTAGAAAAGAGTTTGTGTGTGTGTTTTGCTATCAATACAACATATTGACGATTTAGTGGAAATTGCTACCAAGAAACAGTCAAGAATAGATGTCTGACATCTCATGGTCTATGCAGCTTATCTGTATACTCTGTGAAGTACGGACTGTCTCGGGGGTGGTTTCCAGGATAGGAAGGATGATAGTTAGTGAGGATAATATTAATATATATATGTGTGATAATGATATTATCAAAAGGGTGAAATGTGAAAGAAATTATTTAATTCCACCATTTTGTCTTCTATTCTATACCTCCATTTTAACTTCAATATAAGAGTGATATTTTGAGAGAATGTATTTCTGTTTTTGCTGTGTTAAGGAATTGAATCAGCAAGAATAAAGGCTGAGGGAAAACTGATGACTCAAGACCCCACCCTCTACGCCCTCCTTACAGAATACAGAAGATGATAAGGACTTACCATTTTCTTACTTGATAGGAAAATATTGCAATGCTAAGAAAATATTGTGAATGTAATTTGTTTTGTGCAAACTCAAGAGAATATATTACAGCTGATGTAGTAAAAGTTCAGTCTAAAAAACTGTATATAAGCCCACTCATAATGTATGTAAAAGGCCGTCTGCCATCACTTGCTGAGTGACATCATTATGACACTGCTGTGAAACCTTCTCATGAGGAAATAAATATGAATGAATCTGGAGCAACTGTTTGACTTTGAATTATCCACAACACTACAGAGGAGGAGGAGAATATAATACTACAGAGGAGGAGAATATAATACTACAGAGGAGGATAATGTAATACTACAGAGGAGGAGGAGAATATAATACTACAGAGGAGGAGAATATAATACTACAGAGGAGGAGGAGAATATAATACTGCAGAGGAGGAGAATGTAATACTACAGAGGAGGAGAATATAATACTACAGAGGAGGATAATGTAATACTACATAGGAGGAGGATGTAATACTACAGAGGAGGAGGAGAATATAATACTACAGAGGAGGAGAATGTAATACTACAGAGGAGGAGAATGTAATACTACAGAGGAGGAGAATGTAATACTACAGGGGAGGAGAATATATTACTACAGAGGAGGAGAATATAATACTACAGAGGAGGAGAATGTAATACTACAGAGGAGGAGAATGTAATACTACAGAGGAGGAGAATGTAATACTACAGAGGAGGAGAATGTAATACTACAGAGGAGGAGAATGTAATACTACAGAGGAGGAGAATATAATACTACAGAGGAGGATAATGTAATACTACAGAGGAGGAGAATGTAATACTACAGAGGAGGAGGAGAATATAATACTACAGAGGAGGAGAATGTAATACTACAGAGGAGGAGAATGTAATACTACAGAGGAGGAGAATGTAATACTACAGAGGAGAAGAATGTAATACTACAGAGGAGGAGGAGAATATAATACTACAGAGGAGGAGAATGTAATACTACAGAGGAGGAGAATGTAATACTACAGAGGAGGAGAATGTAATACTACAGAGGAGGAGAATGTAATACTACAGAGGAGGAGAATATAATACTACAGAGGAGGATAATATAATACTACAGAGGAGGAGAATGTAATACTACAGAGGAGGATAATATAATACTACAGAGGAGGAGAATGTAATACTACAGAGGAGGAGAATGTAATACTACAGAGGAGGAGAATGTATTACTACAGGGGAGGAGAATATAATACTACAGAGGAGGAGAATATAATACTACAGAGGAGGAGAATATAATACTACAGAGGAGGAGAATGTAATACTACAGAGGAGGAGGAGAATATAATACTACAGAGGAGGAGAATATAATACTACATTGGAGGATAATGTAATACTACAGAGGAGGAGAATGTAATACTACAGAGGAGGAGAATATAATACTACAGAGGAGGAGAATGTAATACTACAGAGGAGGAGAATGTAATACTACAGAGGAGGAGTATGTAATACTACAGAGGAGGAGAATATAATACTACAGAGGAGGAGAATGTAATACTACAGAGGAGGAGAATGTAATAATACAGAGGAGGAGAATGTAATACTACAGAGAGGGAGAATGTAATACTACAGAGGAGGATAATGTAATACTACAGAGGAGGATAATGTAATACTACAGAGGAGGATAATGTAATACTACAGAGGAGGAGAATGTAATACTACAGAGGAGGAGAATGTAATACCACAGAGGAGGAGAATATAATACTACAGAGGAGGAGAATGTAATACTACAGAGGAGGAGAATGTAATACTACAGAGGAGGAGAATGTAATACTACAGAGGAGGAGAATATAATACTACAGAGGAGGAGAATATAATACTACAGAGGAGGATAATGTAATACTACAGAGGAGGATAATGTAATACTACAGAGGAGGATAATGTAATACTACAGAGGAGGAGAATGTAATACTACAGAGGAGGAGAATATAATACTACAGAGGAGGAGAATATAATACTACAGAGGAGGATAATATAATACTACAGAGGAGGATAATGTAATACTACAGAGGAGGAGAATGTAATACTACAGAGGAGGAGAATCTAATACTACAGAGGAGGAGAATGTAATACTACAGAGGAGGAGAATATAATACTACAGAGGAGGAGAATGTAATACTACAGAGGAGGAGAATGTAATACTACAGAGGAGGAGAATATAATACTACAGAGGAGGAGAATATAACACTACAGAGGAGGAGAATATAATACTACAGAGGAGGAGAATATAATACTACAGAGGAGGATAATGTAATACTACAGAGGAGGATAATGTAATACTACAGAGGAGGATAATGTAATACTACAGAGGAGGAGAATGTAATACTACAGAGGAGGAGAATGTAATACTACAGAGGAGGATAATGTAATACTACAGAGGAGGAGAATGTAATACTACAGAGGAGGATAATGTAATACTACAGAGGAGGAGAATGTAATACTACAGAGGAGGAGAATGTAATACTACAGAGGAGGAGAATGTAATACTACAGAGGAGGAGAATGTAATACTACAGAGGAGGAGAATGTAATACTACAGAGGAGGAGAATGTAATACTACAGAGGAGGAGAATATAATACTACAGAGGAGGAGAATGTAATACTACAGAGGAGGAGGAGGAGAATATAATACTATAGAGGAGGAGAATGTAATACTACAGAGGAGGAGAATGTAATACTACAGAGGAGGAGAATATAATACTACAGAGGAGGAGAATGTAATACTACAGAGGAGGAGAATGTAATACTACAGAAGAGGATAATGTAATACTACAGAGGAGGAGAATGTATTACTACAGAGGAGGAGGAGAATATAATACTACAGAGGAGGAGAATGTAATACTACAGAGGAGGAGAATATAATACTACAGAGGAGGATAATGTAATACTACATAGGAGGAGGATGTAATACTACAGAGGAGGAGGAGAATATAATACTACAGAGGAGGAGAATGTAATACTACAGAGGAGGAGAATGTAATACTACAGAGGAGGAGAATGTAATACTACAGGGGAGGAGAATATATTACTACAGAGGAGGAGAATATAATACTACAGAGGAGGAGAATGTAATACTACAGAGGAGGAGAATGTAATACTACAGAGGAGGAGAATGTAATACTACAGAGGAGGAGAATGTAATACTACAGAGGAGGAGAATGTAATACTACAGAGGAGGAGAATATAATACTACAGAGGAGGATAATGTAATACTACAGAGGAGGAGAATGTAATACTACAGAGGAGGAGGAGAATATAATACTACAGAGGAGGAGAATGTAATACTACAGAGGAGGAGAATGTAATACTACAGAGGAGGAGAATGTAATACTACAGAGGAGAAGAATGTAATACTACAGAGGAGGAGGAGAATATAATACTACAGAGGAGGAGAATGTAATACTACAGAGGAGGAGAATGTAATACTACAGAGGAGGAGAATGTAATACTACAGAGGAGGAGAATGTAATACTACAGAGGAGGAGAATATAATACTACAGAGGAGGATAATATAATACTACAGAGGAGGAGAATGTAATACTACAGAGGAGGATAATATAATACTACAGAGGAGAAGAATGTAATACTACAGAGGAGGAGAATGTAATACTACAGAGGAGGAGAATGTATTACTACAGGGGAGGAGAATATAATACTACAGAGGAGGAGAATATAATACTACAGAGGAGGAGAATATAATACTACAGAGGAGGAGAATGTAATACTACAGAAGAGGAGGAGAATATAATACTACAGAGGAGGAGAATATAATACTACATTGGAGGATAATGTAATACTACAGAGGAGGAGAATGTAATACTACAGAGGAGGAGAATATAATACTACAGAGGAGGAGAATGTAATACTACAGAGGAGGAGAATGTAATACTACAGAGGAGGAGTATGTAATACTACAGAGGAGGAGAATATAATACTACAGAGGAGGAGAATGTAATACTACAGAGGAGGAGAATGTAATAATACAGAGGAGGAGAATGTAATACTACAGAGGGGGAGAATGTAATACTACAGAGGAGGATAATGTAATACTACAGAGGAGGATAATGTAATACTACAGAGGAGGATAATGTAATACTACAGAGGAGGAGAATGTAATACTACAGAGGAGGAGAATGTAATACCACAGAGGAGGAGAATATAATACTACAGAGGAGGAGAATGTAATACTATAGAGGAGGAGAATGTAATACTACAGAGGAGGAGAATGTAATACTACAGAGGAGGAGAATATAATACTACAGAGGAGGAGAATATAATACTACAGAGGAGGATAATGTAATACTACAGAGGAGGATAATGTAATACTACAGAGGAGGATAATGTAATACTACAGAGGAGGAGAATGTAATACTACAGAGGAGGAGAATATAATACTACAGAGGAGGAGAATATAATACTACAGAGGAGGATAATATAATACTACAGAGGAGGATAATGTAATACTACAGAGGAGGAGAATGTAATACTACAGAGGAGGAGAATCTAATACTACAGAGGAGGAGAATGTAATACTACAGAGGAGGAGAATATAATACTACAGAGGAGGAGAATGTAATACTACAGAGGAGGAGAATGTAATACTACAGAGGAGGAGAATATAATACTACAGAGGAGGAGAATATAACACTACAGAGGAGGAGAATATAATACTACAGAGGAGGAGAATATAATACTACAGAGGAGGATAATGTAATACTACAGAGGAGGATAATGTAATACTACAGAGGAGGATAATGTAATACTACAGAGGAGGAGAATGTAATACTACAGAGGAGGAGAATGTAATACTACAGAGGAGGATAATGTAATACTACAGAGGAGGAGAATGTAATACTACAGAGGAGGATAATGTAATACTACAGAGGAGGAGAATGTAATACTACAGAGGAGGAGAATGTAATACTACAGAGGAGGAGAATGTAATACTACAGAGGAGGAGAATGTAATACTACAGAGGAGGAGAATGTAATACTACAGAGGAGGAGAATGTAATACTACAGAGGAGGAGAATATAATACTACAGAGGAGGAGAATGTAATACTACAGAGGAGGAGGAGGAGAATATAATACTATAGAGGAGGAGAATGTAATACTACAGAGGAGGAGAATGTAATACTACAGAGGAGGAGAATATAATACTACAGAGGAGGAGAATGTAATACTACAGAGGAGGAGAATGTAATACTACAGAAGAGGATAATGTAATACTACAGAGGAGGAGAATGTATTACTACAGAGGAGGATAATATAATACTACAGAGGAGGAGAATATAATACTACAGAGGAGGAGAATGTAATACTACAGAGGAGGATAATATAATACTACAGAGGAGGAGAATGTAATACTACAGAGAAGGGAATTGTAATACTACAGAGGAGGAGAATGTAATACAACAGAGGAGGATAATATAATACTACAGAGGAGGAGGAGAATATAATACTACAGAGGAGGAGAATATAATACTACAGAGGAGGATAATGTAATACTACAGAGGAGGAGGAGAATATAATACTACAGAGGAGGAGAATATAATACTACAGAGGAGGAGAATATAATACTACAGAGGAGGAGAATATAATACTACAGAGGAGGATAATGTAATACTACAGAGGAGGAGAATGTAATACTACAGAGGAGGAGGAGAATATAATACTACAGAGGAGGAGAATGTAATACTACAGAGGAGGAGAATGTAATACTACAGAGGAGGAGAATGTAATACTACAGAGGAGAAGAATGTAATACTACAGAGGAGGAGGAGAATATAATACTACAGAGGAGGAGAATGTATTACTACAGAGGAGGAGAATGTAATACTACAGAGGAGGAGAATGTAATACTACAGAGGAGGAGAATGTAATACTACAGAGGAGGAGATTATAATACTACAGAGGAGGATAATATAATACTACAGAGGAGGAGAATGTAATACTACAGAGGAGGATAATATAATACTACAGAGGAGGAGAATGTAATACTACAGAGGAGGAGAATGTAATACTACAGAGGAGGAGAATGTATTACTACAGGGGAGGAGAATATAATACTACAGAGGAGGAGAATATAATACTACAGAGGAGGAGAATATAATACTACAGAGGAGGAGAATGTAATACTACAGAGGAGGAGGAGAATATAATACTACAGAGGAGGAGAATATAATACTACATTGGAGGATAATGTAATACTACAGAGGAGGAGAATGTAATACTACAGAGGAGGAGAATATAATACTACAGAGGAGGAGAATGTAATACTACAGAGGAGGAGAATGTAATACTACAGAGGAGGAGTATGTAATACTACAGAGGAGGAGAATATAATACTACAGAGGAGGAGAATGTAATACTACAGAGGAGGAGAATGTAATAATACAGAGGAGGAGAATGTAATACTACAGAGGGGGAGAATGTAATACTACAGAGGAGGATAATGTAATACTACAGAGGAGGAGAATATAATACTACAGAGGAGGAGAATGTAATACTACAGAGGAGGAGAATGTAATACTACAGAGGAGGAGAATGTAATACTACAGAGGAGGAGAATATAATACTACAGAGGAGGAGAATATAATACTACAGAGGAGGATAATGTAATACTACAGAGGAGGATAATGTAATACTACAGAGGAGGATAATGTAATACTACAGAGGAGGAGAATGTAATACTACAGAGGAGGAGAATATAATACTACAGAGGAGGAGAATATAATACTACAGAGGAGGATAATATAATACTACAGAGGAGGATAATGTAATACTACAGAGGAGGAGAATGTAATACTACAGAGGAGGAGAATCTAATACTACAGAGGAGGAGAATGTAATACTACAGAGGAGGAGAATATAATACTACAGAGGAGGAGAATGTAATACTACAGAGGAGGAGAATGTAATACTACAGAGGAGGAGAATATAATACTACAGAGGAGGAGAATATAACACTACAGAGGAGGAGAATATAATACTACAGAGGAGGAGAATATAATACTACAGAGGAGGATAATGTAATACTACAGAGGAGGATAATGTAATACTACAGAGGAGGATAATGTAATACTACAGAGGAGGAGAATGTAATACTACAGAGGAGGAGAATGTAATACTACAGAGGAGGATAATGTAATACTACAGAGGAGGAGAATGTAATACTACAGAGGAGGATAATGTAATACTACAGAGGAGGAGAATGTAATACTACAGAGGAGGAGAATGTAATACTACAGAGGAGGAGAATGTAATACTACAGAGGAGGAGAATGTAATACTACAGAGGAGGAGAATGTAATACTACAGAGGAGGAGAATGTAATACTACAGAGGAGGAGAATATAATACTACAGAGGAGGAGAATGTAATACTACAGAGGAGGAGGAGGAAAATATATAACTATAGAGGAGGAGAATGTAATACTACAGAGGAGGAGAATGTAATACTACAGAGGAGGAGAATATAATACTACAGAGGAGGAGAATGTAATACTACAGAGGAGGAGAATGTAATACTACAGAAGAGGATAATGTAATACTACAGAGGAGGAGAATGTATTACTACAGAGGAGGATAATATAATACTACAGAGGAGGAGAATATAATACTACAGAGGAGGAGAATGTAATACTACAGAGGAGGATAATATAATACTACAGAGGAGGAGAATGTAATACTACAGAGAAGGGAAATGTAATACTACAGAGGAGGAGAATGTAATACAACAGAGGAGGATAATATAATACTACAGAGGAGGAGAATGTAATACTACAGAGGAGGAGAATATAATACTACAGAGGAGGAGAATGTAATACTGCAGAGGAGGAGAATGTAATACTGCAGAGGAGGAGAATGTAATACTACAGAGGAGGAGAATATAATACTACAGAGGAGGAGAATATAATACTACAGAGGAGGAGAATATAATACTACAGAGGAGGAGAATGTAATACTGCAGAGGAGGAGAATGTAATACTGCAGAGGAGGAGAATGTAATACTACAGAGGAGGAGAATATAATACTACAGAGGAGGAGAATATAATACTACAGAGGAGGAGAACATAATACTACAGAGGAGGATAATATAATACTACAGAGGAGGAGAATATAATACTACAGAGGAGGAGAATGTAATACTGCAGAGGAGGATAATATAATACTACAGAGGAGGATAATATAATACTACAGAGGGATTTGGAGAAGCTGGAGGTTTGGGTAGAGAAATCGCAAATTAATTATGATGTGGATAAATGTAAGGTTTTACAGTTTGTACTTGGGCAGAGGCAACAGATTTTACAATTATGTATTGAATGGTAAAACACTAGATAAAACTGCTACTGAAAAAGACTTGGGAATATTTGTGGACATTTGCTTTTAGAAACCAGTGCCAGGCAGCTGCTGCCAAGGCAAATAAAATCATGGAATTCGTCAAAAGATGCCTAGATCCTCATGACAAGAACATAGTTTTGCCTCAATATAAATCACTAGTCAGACCACATATGGAATGTTGTGTACAATTTTGGGCACCTGTGTATAAGAAGGACATTTCTGAACTAGAACAGGTGCAAAGAAGGGCGACCAAGGTAATTAAGGGAATGGGTGGATTGCAATACCAGGAAAGGTTATCAAACTTGGGACTGTTCAGTTTAGAATAAAGACGGCATCGGGGCGATCTAATTACAAGGTACAGATATATAACTGGACAGTACTTTCTAATGATCTTTTTACACCTAGGCCTGTAAAAAGGACAAGGGGGCATCCTCTATCACTAAAGTTGAAAAGGTTTCACCCCCGTCACAGATGGGGATTCTTTACTGTAACAGCAGTGAGACTATAGAACTCTCTAATGTAAGAGCAGTCACACAATGGAACCTCTACTGTAAGAGCAGTCACACTATTGAACTCTCTACTGTAAGAGCAGTCACACTATGGAGCCTCTACCGTAAGATCAGTCACACTATGGAACATCTACTGTAAGAGCAGTCACACTATGGAGCCTCTACTGTAAGAGCAGTCACACTATGGAACTCTCTACTGTAAGAGCAGTCACACTATGGAACCTCTACTGTAAGATCAGTCACACTATTGAACTCTCTACTGTAAGAGCAGTCACATTATGGAACCTCTACTGTAAGAGCAGTCATACTATGGAACCTCTACTGTAAGAGCAATCACACTATGGAACCTCTACTGTAAGAGGAGTCACACTATGGAACCTCTACTGTAAGAGCAGTCACACTATGGAACCTCTACTGTAAGAGCAGTCACACTATGGAACCTCTGCTGTAAGAAGAGTCACACTATGGAACCTCTACTGTAAGAGCAGTCACACTATGGAACCTCCACTGTAAGAGCAATCACACTATAGAACCTCTAATGTAAGAGGAGTCACACTATGGAACTAGAGCAGTCACACTATAGGACCTCTACTGTAAGAGCAGTCACACTATGGAACCTCTACTGTAAGAACAGTCACACTATGGAACTCTCTACTGTAAGAGCAGTCACACTGTGGAGTCTCTACTGTAAGAGCAGTCACACTATGGATCCTCTACTATAAGAGCAGTCACACTATGGAACCTCTACTGTAAGAGCAGTCACACTATGGAACCACTACTGTAAGAGCAGTCACACTATGGAACCTCTACTGTAAGAGCAGTCACACTATGGAACCTCTACTGTAAGAGCAGTCACACTATGGAACCCCCTACTGTAAGAGCAGTCACACTATGGAACTCCCTACTGTAAGAGCAGTCACACTATGGAACCTATACTGTAAGAGCAGTCACACTATGGAACCTCTACTGTAAGAGCAGTCACACTATGGAACCTCTACTGTAAGAGCAGTCACACTATGGAACTTCTACTGTAAGAGCAGTCACACTATGTAACTCTCTACTGTAAGAGCAGTCACACTATGGAACTCTCTACTGTAAGAGCAGTCACACTATGGAACCTCTACTGTAAGAGCAGTCACACTATGGAACCTCTACTGTAAGAGCAGTCACACTATGGACCCTCTACTGTAAGATCAGTCACACTATGGAACCTCTACTGTAAGAGCAGTCACACTATAGGACCTCTACTGTAAGAGCAGTCACACTATGGAACCTCTACTGTAAGAACAGTCACACTATGGAACTCTCTACTGTAAGAGCAGTCACACTATGGAGCCTCTACCGTAAGATCAGTCACACTATGGAACATCTACTGTAAGAGCAGTCACACTATGGAGCCTCTACTGTAAGAGCAGTCACACTATGGAACTCTCTACTGTAAGAGCAGTCACACTATGGAACCTCTACTGTAAGATCAGTCACACTATTGAACTCTCTACTGTAAGAGCAGTCACATTATGGAACCTCTACTGTAAGAGCAGTCATACTATGGAACCTCTACTGTAAGAGCAATCACACTATGGAACCTCTACTGTAAGAGGAGTCACACTATGGAACCTCTACTGTAAGAGCAGTCACACTATGGAACCTCTACTGTAAGAGCAGTCACACTATGGAACCTCTGCTGTAAGAAGAGTCACACTATGGAACCTCTACTGTAAGAGCAGTCACACTATGGAACCTCCACTGTAAGAGCAATCACACTATAGAACCTCTAATGTAAGAGGAGTCACACTATGGAACTAGAGCAGTCACACTATAGGACCTCTACTGTAAGAGCAGTCACACTATGGAACCTCTACTGTAAGAACAGTCACACTATGGAACTCTCTACTGTAAGAGCAGTCACACTGTGGAGTCTCTACTGTAAGAGCAGTCACACTATGGATCCTCTACTATAAGAGCAGTCACACTATGGAACCTCTACTGTAAGAGCAGTCACACTATGGAACCACTACTGTAAGAGCAGTCACACTATGGAACCTCTACTGTAAGAGCAGTCACACTATGGAACCTCTACTGTAAGAGCAGTCACACTATGGAACCCCCTACTGTAAGAGCAGTCACACTATGGAACTCCCTACTGTAAGAGCAGTCACACTATGGAACCTATACTGTAAGAGCAGTCACACTATGGAACCTCTACTGTAAGAGCAGTCACACTATGGAACCTCTACTGTAAGAGCAGTCACACTATGGAACTTCTACTGTAAGAGCAGTCACACTATGTAACTCTCTACTGTAAGAGCAGTCACACTATGGAACTCTCTACTGTAAGAGCAGTCACACTATGGAACCTCTACTGTAAGAGCAGTCACACTATGGAACCTCTACTGTAAGAGCAGTCACACTATGGACCCTCTACTGTAAGATCAGTCACACTATGGAACCTCTACTGTAAGAGCAGTCACACTATAGAACCCTCGACTGTAAGAACAGTCACACTATAGAATCTCGACTGTAAGAACAGTCACACTATGGACCCTCTACTGTAAGAACAGTCACACTATGGAGCCTCTACTGTAAGAGCAGTCACACTATGGAACCTCTACGGTAAGAGCAGTCACACTATGGAACCTCTACTGTAAGAGCAGTCACACTATGGAACCTCTACTCTAAGAGCAGTCACACAATGGAACTCTCTACTGTAAGAGCAGTCACACTATGGAACCTCTACGGTAAGAGCAGTCACACTATGGAACCTCTACTGTAAGAGCAGTCACACTATGGAGCCTCTACTGTAAGTGCAGTCACACTATGGACCCTCTACTGTAAGAGCAGTCACACTATGGAACCCCTACTGTAAGAGCAGTCACACTATGGAACTCTCTACTGTAAGAGCAGTCACACTATGGACCCTCTACTGTAAGAGCAGTCACACTATGGACCCTCTACTGTAAGAGCAGTCACACTATGGAACCCCTACTGTAAGAGCAGTCACACTATGGAACCCTCTACTGTAAGAGCGGTCACACTACGGAGCCTCTACTGTAAGAGCAGTCACACTATGGAACCTCTACTGTAAGATCAATCACACTATGGAACCTCTACTGTAAGAGCAGTCACACTATGGAACCTCTACTGTAAGATCAATCACACTATGGAACCTCTACTGTAAGAGCAGTCACACTATGGAACCTCTACTGTAAGAGCAGTCACACTATGGAACCTCTACTGTAAGAGCAGTCACACTATGGAGCCTCTACTGTAAGAGCAGTCACACTACGGAGCCTCTACTGTAAGAGCAGTCACACTATGGAACCTCTACTGTAAGATCAGTCACACTATGGACCCTCTACTGTAAGAGCAGTCACACTATGGAACTCTCTACTGTAAGAGCAGTCACACTATGGAACCTCTACTGTAAGAGCAGTCACACTATAGAACCTCTACTGTAAGATCAGTCACACTATGGAACCTCTACTGTAAGAGCAGTCACACTATGTAACCTCTACTCTAAGAGCAGTCACACTATGGAACATCTACTTTAACAGCAGTCACACTATGGAACTCTCTACTGTAAGAGCAGTCACACTATGGAACCTCTACTGTAAGAGCAGTCACACTATGGAGCCTCCACTGTAAGAGCAGTCACACTATGGAACCTCTACTGTAAGAGCAGTCACACTATGGAACCTCTACTGTAAGAGCAGTCACACTATGGAACCCTCTACCGTAAGAGCAGTCACACTATGGAACCTCTACTGTAAGAGCAGTCACACTATGGAACCTCTACTGTAAGAGCAGTCACACTATGGAACCTCTACTGTAAGAGCAGTCACACTATGGAACCTCTACTGTAAGAGCAGTCACACTATGGACCCTCTACTGTAAGAGCAGTCACACTATGGAACCTCTACTGTAAGAGCAGTCACACTATGGAACATCTACTTTAACAGCAGTCACACTATGGAACTCTCTACTGTAAGAGCAGTCACACTATGGAACCTCTACTGTAAGAGCAGTCACACTATGGAGCATCCACTGTAAGAGCAGTTACACTAGGGAACCTTTACTGTAAGAGCAGTCACACTATGGAACCTCTACTGTAAGAGCAGTCACACTATGGAACCTCTACTGTAAGAGCAGTCACACTATGGAACTCTCTACTGTAAGAGCAGTCACACTATGGAACTCTCTACTGTAAGAGCAGTCACACTATGGAACTCTACTGTAAGAGCAGTCACACTATGGAACTCTACTGTAAGAGCAGTCACACTATGGAACTCTCTACTGTAAGAGCAGTCACACTATGGAACTCTCTACTGTAAGAGCAGTCACACTAGGGAACCTCTACTGTAAGAGCAGTCACACTATGGAACCTCTACTGTAAGAGCAGTCACACTATGGAACCTCTACTGTAAGAGCAGTCACACTATGGAACCTCTACTGTAAGAGGAGTCACACTATGGAACCTCTATTGTAAGAGCAGTCACACTATGGAACCTCTACTGTAAGAGCAGTCACACTATGGAACATCTACTGTAAGAGCAGTCACACTATGGAACCTCTACTGTAAGATCAGTCACACTATGGAACCTCTACTGTAAGAGAAGTCACACTATGGAACTCTCTACTGTAAGAGCAGTTACACTATGGAACCTCTACTGTAAGAGCAGTCACACTATGGAACTCTACTGTAAGAACAGTCACACTATGGAGCCTCTACTGTAAGAGCAGTCACACTATGGACCCTCTACTGTAAGAGCAGTCACACTATGGAACCTCTACTGTAAGAGCAGTCACACTATGGAACCTCTACTGTAAGAGCAGTCACACTATGGAACCTCTACTGTAAGAGCAGTCACACTATGGAACCTCTACTGTAAGAGCAGTCACACTATGGAACCTCTACTGTAAGAGCAGTCACACTATGGAACTCTCTACTGTAAGAGGAGTCACACTATGGAACATCTACTTTAACAGCAGTCACACTATGGAACTCTCTACTGTAAGATCAGTCACACTATGGAACCTCTACTGTAAGAGCAGTCACACTATGGAACTCTATACTGTAAGAGCAGTCACACTATGGAGTCTCCACCGTAAGATCAGTCACACTATGGAACCTCTACTGTAAGAGCAGTCACACTATGGAACCTCTACTCTAAGAGCAGTCACACTATGGAACATCTACTTTAACAGCAGTCACACTATGGAACTCTACTGTAAGAGCAGTCACACTACGGAGCCTCTACTGTAAGAGCAGTCACACTATGGAACCTCTACTGTAAGATCAGTCACACTATGGACCCTCTACTGTAAGAGCAGTCACACTATGGAACTCTCTACTGTAAGAGCAGTCACACTATGGAACCTCTACTGTAAGAGCAGTCACACTATAGAACCTCTACTGTAAGATCAGTCACACTATGGAACCTCTACTGTAAGAGCAGTCACACTATGTAACCTCTACTCTAAGAGCAGTCACACTATGGAACATCTACTTTAACAGCAGTCACACTATGGAACTCTCTACTGTAAGAGCAGTCACACTATGGAACCTCTACTGTAAGAGCAGTCACACTATGGAGCCTCCACTGTAAGATCAGTCACACTATGGAACCTCTACTGTAAGAGCAGTCACACTATGGAACTCTACTGTAAGAGCAGTCACACTATGGAACTCTCTACTGTAAGAGCAGTCACACTATGGAACTCTCTACTGTAAGAGCAGTCACACTAGGGAACCTCTACTGTAAGAGCAGTCACACTATGGAACCTCTACTGTAAGAGCAGTCACACTATGGAACATCTACTGTAAGAGCAGTCACACTATGGAACCTCTACTGTAAGAGCAGTCACACTATGGAACCTCTACTGTAAGAGCAGTCACACTATGGAACCCTCTACCGTAAGAGCAGTCACACTATGGAACCTCTACTGTAAGAGCAGTCACACTATGGAACCTCTACTGTAAGAGCAGTCACACTATGGAACCTCTACTGTAAGAGCAGTCACACTATGGAACCTCTACTGTAAGAGCAGTCACACTATGGACCCTCTACTGTAAGAGCAGTCACACTATGGAACCTCTACTGTAAGAGCAGTCACACTATGGAACATCTACTTTAACAGCAGTCACACTATGGAACTCTCTACTGTAAGAGCAGTCACACTATGGAACCTCTACTGTAAGAGCAGTCACACTATGGAGCATCCACTGTAAGAGCAGTTACACTAGGGAACCTTTACTGTAAGAGCAGTCACACTATGGAACCTCTACTGTAAGAGCAGTCACACTATGGAACCTCTACTGTAAGAGCAGTCACACTATGGAACTCTCTACTGTAAGAGCAGTCACACTATGGAAATCTCTACTGTAAGAGCAGTCACACTATGGAACTCTACTGTAAGAGCAGTCACACTATGGAACTCTACTGTAAGAGCAGTCACACTATGGAACTCTCTACTGTAAGAGCAGTCACACTATGGAACTCTCTACTGTAAGAGCAGTCACACTAGGGAACCTCTACTGTAAGAGCAGTCACACTATGGAACCTCTACTGTAAGAGCAGTCACACTATGGAACCTCTACTGTAAGAGCAGTCACACTATGGAACCTCTACTGTAAGAGGAGTCACACTATGGAACCTCTATTGTAAGAGCAGTCACACTATGGAACCTCTACTGTAAGAGCAGTCACACTATGGAACATCTACTGTAAGAGCAGTCACACTATGGAACCTCTACTGTAAGATCAGTCACACTATGGAACCTCTACTGTAAGAGAAGTCACACTATGGAACTCTCTACTGTAAGAGCAGTTACACTATGGAACCTCTACTGTAAGAGCAGTCACACTATGGAACTCTACTGTAAGAACAGTCACACTATGGAGCCTCTACTGTAAGAGCAGTCACACTATGGACCCTCTACTGTAAGAGCAGTCACACTATGGAACCTCTACTCTAAGAGCAGTCACACTATGGAACCTCTACTGTAAGAGCAGTCACACTATGGAACCTCTACTGTAAGAGCAGTCACACTATGGAACCTCTACTGTAAGAGCAGTCACACTATGGAACCTCTACTGTAAGAGCAGTCACACTATGGAACTCTCTACTGTAAGAGGAGTCACACTATGGAACATCTACTTTAACAGCAGTCACACTATGGAACTCTCTACTGTAAGATCAGTCACACTATGGAACCTCTACTGTAAGAGCAGTCACACTATGGAACTCTATACTGTAAGAGCAGTCACACTATGGAGTCTCCACCGTAAGATCAGTCACACTATGGAACCTCTACTGTAAGAGCAGTCACACTATGGAACCTCTACTCTAAGAGCAGTCACACTATGGAACATCTACTTTAACAGCAGTCACACTATGGAACTCTACTGTAAGAGCAGTCACACTATGGAACCTCTACTGTAAGAGCAGTCACACTATGGAACTCTACTGTAAGAGCAGTCACACTATGGAACCTCTACTGTAAGAGCAGTCACACTATGGAACCTCTACTGTAAGAGCAGTCACACTATGGAACTCTCTACTGTAAGAGCAGTCACACTATGGAACCTCTACTGTAAGAGCAGTCACACAATGGAACTCTCTACTGTAAGAGCAGTCACACTATGGAACCTCTACTGTAAGATCAGTCACACTATGGAACCTCTACTGTAAGAGCAGTCACACTATGGAGCCTCTACTGTAAGAGCAGTCACACTATGGAACTCTCTACTGTAAGATCAGTCACACTATGGAACATCTACTGTAAGAGAAGTCACACTATGGAACCTCTACTGTAAGAGCAGTCACACTATGGAACCTCTACTGTAAGAGCAGTCACACTATGGAACCTCTACTGTAAGAGCAGTCACACTATGGAGCCTCTACTGTAAGAGCAGTCACATTATGGAACATCTACTGTAAGAGCAGTCACACTATGGAACTCTCTACTGTAAGATCAGTCACACTATGGAACCTCTACTGTAAGAGCAGTCACACTATGGAACCTCTACTGTAAGAGAAGTCACACTATGGAACCTCTACTGTAAGAGCAGTCACACTGTGGAACATCTACTGTAAGAGCAGTCACACTATGGAACCTCTACTGTAAGATCAGTCACACTATGGACCCTCTACTGTAAGAGCAGTCACACTATGGAACTCTCTACTGTAAGAGCAGTCACACTATGGAACCTCTACTGTAAGAGCAGTCACACTATAGAACCTCTACTGTAAGATCAGTCACACTATGGAACCTCTACTGTAAGAGCAGTCACACTATGTAACCTCTACTCTAAGAGCAGTCACACTATGGAACATCTACTTTAACAGCAGTCACACTATGGAACTCTCTACTGTAAGAGCAGTCACACTATGGAACCTCTACTGTAAGAGCAGTCACACTATGGAGCCTCCACTGTAAGATCAGTCACACTATGGAACCTCTACTGTAAGAGCAGTCACACTATGGAACTCTACTGTAAGAGCAGTCACACTATGGAACTCTCTACTGTAAGAGCAGTCACACTATGGAACTCTCTACTGTAAGAGCAGTCACACTAGGGAACCTCTACTGTAAGAGCAGTCACACTATGGAACCTCTACTGTAAGAGCAGTCACACTATGGAACATCTACTGTAAGAGCAGTCACACTATGGAACCTCTACTGTAAGAGCAGTCACACTATGGAACCTCTACTGTAAGAGCAGTCACACTATGGAACCCTCTACCGTAAGAGCAGTCACACTATGGAACCTCTACTGTAAGAGCAGTCACACTATGGAACCTCTACTGTAAGAGCAGTCACACTATGGAACCTCTACTGTAAGAGCAGTCACACTATGGAACCTCTACTGTAAGAGCAGTCACACTATGGACCCTCTACTGTAAGAGCAGTCACACTATGGAACCTCTACTGTAAGAGCAGTCACACTATGGAACATCTACTTTAACAGCAGTCACACTATGGAACTCTCTACTGTAAGAGCAGTCACACTATGGAACCTCTACTGTAAGAGCAGTCACACTATGGAGCATCCACTGTAAGAGCAGTTACACTAGGGAACCTTTACTGTAAGAGCAGTCACACTATGGAACCTCTACTGTAAGAGCAGTCACACTATGGAACCTCTACTGTAAGAGCAGTCACACTATGGAACTCTCTACTGTAAGAGCAGTCACACTATGGAACTCTCTACTGTAAGAGCAGTCACACTATGGAACTCTACTGTAAGAGCAGTCACACTATGGAACTCTACTGTAAGAGCAGTCACACTATGGAACTCTCTACTGTAAGAGCAGTCACACTATGGAACTCTCTACTGTAAGAGCAGTCACACTAGGGAACCTCTACTGTAAGAGCAGTCACACTATGGAACCTCTACTGTAAGAGCAGTCACACTATGGAACCTCTACTGTAAGAGCAGTCACACTATGGAACCTCTACTGTAAGAGGAGTCACACTATGGAACCTCTATTGTAAGAGCAGTCACACTATGGAACCTCTACTGTAAGAGCAGTCACACTATGGAACCTCTACTGTAAGATCAGTCACACTATGGAACCTCTACTGTAAGAGAAGTCACACTATGGAACTCTCTACTGTAAGAGCAGTTACACTATGGAACCTCTACTGTAAGAGCAGTCACACTATGGAACTCTACTGTAAGAACAGTCACACTATGGAGCCTCTACTGTAAGAGCAGTCACACTATGGACCCTCTACTGTAAGAGCAGTCACACTATGGAACCTCTACTGTAAGAGCAGTCACACTATGGAACCTCTACTGTAAGAGCAGTCACACTATGGAACCTCTACTGTAAGAGCAGTCACACTATGGAACCTCTACTGTAAGAGCAGTCACACTATGGAACCTCTACTGTAAGAGCAGTCACACTATGGAACTCTCTACTGTAAGAGGAGTCACACTATGGAACATCTACTTTAACAGCAGTCACACTATGGAACTCTCTACTGTAAGATCAGTCACACTATGGAACCTCTACTGTAAGAGCAGTCACACTATGGAACTCTATACTGTAAGAGCAGTCACACTATGGAGTCTCCACCGTAAGATCAGTCACACTATGGAACCTCTACTGTAAGAGCAGTCACACTATGGAACCTCTACTCTAAGAGCAGTCACACTATGGAACATCTACTTTAACAGCAGTCACACTATGGAACTCTACTGTAAGAGCAGTCACACTATGGAACCTCTACTGTAAGAGCAGTCACACTATGGAACTCTACTGTAAGAGCAGTCACACTATGGAACCTCTACTGTAAGAGCAGTCACACTATGGAACCTCTACTGTAAGAGCAGTCACACTATGGAACTCTCTACTGTAAGAGCAGTCACACTATGGAACCTCTACTGTAAGAGCAGTCACACTATGGAGCCTCCACTGTAAGATCAGTCACACTATGGAACCT
Source organism: Rhinoderma darwinii (assembly GCF_050947455.1). Classification (NCBI taxonomy): domain Eukaryota; kingdom Metazoa; phylum Chordata; class Amphibia; order Anura; family Rhinodermatidae; genus Rhinoderma; species Rhinoderma darwinii. The sequence goes on along the minus strand of NC_134690.1, from coordinate 10,310,270 downwards.
CTACTGTAAGAGCAGTCACACTATGGAGCCTCTACTGTAAGAGCAGTCACACTATGGAACTCTCTACTGTAAGATCAGTCACACTATGGAACATCTACTGTAAGAGAAGTCACACTATGGAACCTCTACTGTAAGAGCAGTCACACTATGGAACCTCTACTGTAAGAGCAGTCACACTATGGAACCTCTACTGTAAGAGCAGTCACACTATGGAGCCTCTACTGTAAGAGCAGTCACATTATGGAACATCTACTGTAAGAGCAGTCACACTATGGAACTCTCTACTGTAAGATCAGTCACACTATGGAACCTCTACTGTAAGAGCAGTCACACTATGGAACCTCTACTGTAAGAGAAGTCACACTATGGAACCTCTACTGTAAGAGCAGTCACACTGTGGAACATCTACTGTAAGAGCAGTCACACTATGGAACTCTACTGTAAGAGCAGTCACACTATGGACCCTCTACTGTAAGAGCAGTCACACTATGGAACCCCTACTGTAAGAGCAGTCACACTATGGAACCCTCTACTGTAAGAGCAGTCACATTATGGAACATCTACTGTAAGAGCAGTCACACTATGGAACCTCTACTGTAAGAGCAGTCACACTATGGAACCTCTACTGTAAGAGCAGTCACACTATGGAACCTCTACTGTAAGAGCAGTCACACTATGGAACTCTCTACTGTAAGAGGAGTCACACTATGGAACATCTACTTTAACAGCAGTCACACTATGGAACTCTCTACTGTAAGATCAGTCACACTATGGAACCTCTACTGTAAGAGCAGTCACACTATGGAACTCTATACTGTAAGAGCAGTCACACTATGGAGTCTCCACCGTAAGATCAGTCACACTATGGAACCTCTACTGTAAGAGCAGTCACACTATGGAACCTCTACTCTAAGAGCAGTCACACTATGGAACATCTACTTTAACAGCAGTCACACTATGGAACTCTACTGTAAGAGCAGTCACACTATGGAACCTCTACTGTAAGAGCAGTCACACTATGGAACTCTACTGTAAGAGCAGTCACACTATGGAACCTCTACTGTAAGAGCAGTCACACTATGGAACCTCTACTGTAAGAGCAGTCACACTATGGAACTCTCTACTGTAAGAGCAGTCACACTATGGAACCTCTACTGTAAGAGCAGTCACACAATGGAACTCTCTACTGTAAGAGCAGTCACACTATGGAACCTCTACTGTAAGATCAGTCACACTATGGAACCTCTACTGTAAGAGCAGTCACACTATGGAGCCTCTACTGTAAGAGCAGTCACACTATGGAACTCTCTACTGTAAGATCAGTCACACTATGGAACATCTACTGTAAGAGAAGTCACACTATGGAACCTCTACTGTAAGAGCAGTCACACTATGGAACCTCTACTGTAAGAGCAGTCACACTATGGAACCTCTACTGTAAGAGCAGTCACACTATGGAGCCTCTACTGTAAGAGCAGTCACATTATGGAACATCTACTGTAAGAGCAGTCACACTATGGAACTCTCTACTGTAAGATCAGTCACACTATGGAACCTCTACTGTAAGAGCAGTCACACTATGGAACCTCTACTGTAAGAGAAGTCACACTATGGAACCTCTACTGTAAGAGCAGTCACACTGTGGAACATCTACTGTAAGAGCAGTCACACTATGGAACCTCTACTGTAAGATCAGTCACACTATGGACCCTCTACTGTAAGAGCAGTCACACTATGGAACTCTCTACTGTAAGAGCAGTCACACTATGGAACCTCTACTGTAAGAGCAGTCACACTATAGAACCTCTACTGTAAGATCAGTCACACTATGGAACCTCTACTGTAAGAGCAGTCACACTATGTAACCTCTACTCTAAGAGCAGTCACACTATGGAACATCTACTTTAACAGCAGTCACACTATGGAACTCTCTACTGTAAGAGCAGTCACACTATGGAACCTCTACTGTAAGAGCAGTCACACTATGGAGCCTCCACTGTAAGATCAGTCACACTATGGAACCTCTACTGTAAGAACAGTCACACTATGGAACTCTACTGTAAGAGCAGTCACACTATGGAACTCTCTACTGTAAGAGCAGTCACACTATGGAACTCTCTACTGTAAGAGCAGTCACACTAGGGAACCTCTACTGTAAGAGCAGTCACACTATGGAACCTCTACTGTAAGAGCAGTCACACTATGGAACATCTACTGTAAGAGCAGTCACACTATGGAACCTCTACTGTAAGAGCAGTCACACTATGGAACCTCTACTGTAAGAGCAGTCACACTATGGAACCCTCTACCGTAAGAGCAGTCACACTATGGAACCTCTACTGTAAGAGCAGTCACACTATGGAACCTCTACTGTAAGAGCAGTCACACTATGGAACCTCTACTGTAAGAGCAGTCACACTATGGAACCTCTACTGTAAGAGCAGTCACACTATGGACCCTCTACTGTAAGAGCAGTCACACTATGGAACCTCTACTGTAAGAGCAGTCACACTATGGAACATCTACTTTAACAGCAGTCACACTATGGAACTCTCTACTGTAAGAGCAGTCACACTATGGAACCTCTACTGTAAGAGCAGTCACACTATGGAGCATCCACTGTAAGAGCAGTTACACTAGGGAACCTTTACTGTAAGAGCAGTCACACTATGGAACCTCTACTGTAAGAGCAGTCACACTATGGAACCTCTACTGTAAGAGCAGTCACACTATGGAACTCTCTACTGTAAGAGCAGTCACACTATGGAACTCTCTACTGTAAGAGCAGTCACACTATGGAACTCTACTGTAAGAGCAGTCACACTATGGAACTCTACTGTAAGAGCAGTCACACTATGGAACTCTCTACTGTAAGAGCAGTCACACTATGGAACTCTCTACTGTAAGAGCAGTCACACTAGGGAACCTCTACTGTAAGAGCAGTCACACTATGGAACCTCTACTGTAAGAGCAGTCACACTATGGAACCTCTACTGTAAGAGCAGTCACACTATGGAACCTCTACTGTAAGAGGAGTCACACTATGGAACCTCTATTGTAAGAGCAGTCACACTATGGAACCTCTACTGTAAGAGCAGTCACACTATGGAACCTCTACTGTAAGATCAGTCACACTATGGAACCTCTACTGTAAGAGAAGTCACACTATGGAACTCTCTACTGTAAGAGCAGTTACACTATGGAACCTCTACTGTAAGAGCAGTCACACTATGGAACTCTACTGTAAGAACAGTCACACTATGGAGCCTCTACTGTAAGAGCAGTCACACTATGGACCCTCTACTGTAAGAGCAGTCACACTATGGAACCTCTACTGTAAGAGCAGTCACACTATGGAACCTCTACTGTAAGAGCAGTCACACTATGGAACCTCTACTGTAAGAGCAGTCACACTATGGAACCTCTACTGTAAGAGCAGTCACACTATGGAACCTCTACTGTAAGAGCAGTCACACTATGGAACTCTCTACTGTAAGAGGAGTCACACTATGGAACATCTACTTTAACAGCAGTCACACTATGGAACTCTCTACTGTAAGATCAGTCACACTATGGAACCTCTACTGTAAGAGCAGTCACACTATGGAACTCTATACTGTAAGAGCAGTCACACTATGGAGTCTCCACCGTAAGATCAGTCACACTATGGAACCTCTACTGTAAGAGCAGTCACACTATGGAACCTCTACTCTAAGAGCAGTCACACTATGGAACATCTACTTTAACAGCAGTCACACTATGGAACTCTACTGTAAGAGCAGTCACACTATGGAACCTCTACTGTAAGAGCAGTCACACTATGGAACTCTACTGTAAGAGCAGTCACACTATGGAACCTCTACTGTAAGAGCAGTCACACTATGGAACCTCTACTGTAAGAGCAGTCACACTATGGAACTCTCTACTGTAAGAGCAGTCACACTATGGAACCTCTACTGTAAGAGCAGTCACACTATGGAGCCTCCACTGTAAGATCAGTCACACTATGGAACCTCTACTGTAAGAGCAGTCACACTATGGAGCCTCTACTGTAAGAGGAGTCACACTATGGAACTCTCTACTGTAAGATCAGTCACACTATGGAACATCTACTGTAAGAGAAGTCACACTATGGAACCTCTACTGTAAGAGCAGTCACACTATGGAACCTCTACTGTAAGAGCAGTCACACTATGGAACCTCTACTGTAAGAGCAGTCACACTATGGAGCCTCTACTGTAAGAGCAGTCACATTATGGAACATCTACTGTAAGAGCAGTCACACTATGGAACTCTCTACTGTAAGATCAGTCACACTATGGAACCTCTACTGTAAGAGCAGTCACACTATGGAACCTCTACTGTAAGAGAAGTCACACTATGGAACCTCTACTGTAAGAGCAGTCACACTGTGGAACATCTACTGTAAGAGCAGTCACACTATGGAACTCTACTGTAAGAGCAGTCACACTATGGACCCTCTACTGTAAGAGCAGTCACACTGTGGAACGCTCTGCCGCAGGATGTTGATTCTTTGAACACGTTCCAGAAGGGACATTTCTTGAAAAATATAACATTACAGTTAATGGTACTAGACATGAGATTTTTACTTACAATTATGCCCATATAAATATTATTTGCAGTAATATGATTGGTCCTCCTTTTAATTGCAGTTTTTCCATGTAACACTAACGTCTGCCATTACAGTGGCTGTTATCCAGCTTTCCAGAGACCCTAACTGACATTTAAATCTACTCTAGTTAGATTCCTTTCTCATTATCGTTCTCTTATTGTGTTGGTGTCAGTCTTAACTGCAGTTCTGGCATTCTATTTATGAATCAGGAGGCTCAGGATGAACAGAGCTATACATCGCCTCCAGACAGTGGACTGCCTGCGATCATATGAGGAGATACAGAGAATAGGGGTATCTCTATAGTAATAGGAATACAAGATGATAAATAAAATCTCGATTCACCGTCACCGTCCTGAAATGTGAAATATTTGTGTTCCCTCCTTTCTCTGGCCATGTGGAGAGCAGGACTTTCTAGACCCTGCGGAGTAACCGGTTCCTGTACTGAGGCTGATGAGGTGAAACGTTGCCTTCTTCTGGCCTCCAGCTGTTTGCTATGTCTTGTTTTTCTTCAGTACGGAAAACCCGCAACGTTGTGGTCGCAGGCAACAAAAATAGAATATATTCGAGCTTTCGGCAAAGGAAACGGTGTAAAGTCGACCTTCCCTGTGATACTGAACCAAGAGAAGATGAATGAGCGGGATTGTGACCAGTCTCTGTAAAGTGTAACCACTGTGACTTTGAAGAGCATTTCCCGCTGGATGATAACCACTAATAACAGCCATTATAGACTCCATATGGGTTGTCATCCATCTCCCCGCAGCACCTGATTGGCCTATTAATCTGTATTCTTATTCAGATTGACATTCCTCCTTACTGTGTCAGTCTTCACTGCTCTCCTGGAATTTTATTCGCAAAATAAGTAAAATGAGGGTGGACAGTATTATGGATTTCATCTTGAAGGAGGGGCATACGGAGCATGAATTTGGGGGAGAAGACATCAGAAAATGAAATGGAAAGAAAAATATTTTTATAGAGATATTTAATTAAAAAAAACAAAAAAACAGGGATTATGTATTTCTTAAAGTGCACCAGTCCTGAGAAATTCAAAGGCCGATGTGAACAAAATCTAGTTATACAGTACAGTCGTTATACAGTATTGGGTAATATAGTTTGCCCCCTATTTAAAGGGGTATTCCGGCACTTCTGAGATATTTACCAATGTAGATGGCGTTTAATATCTGTCTAGTGGCTGCAGTTACATGTAAACTATATAACTGCGGTGACGTCACCTCCACCTGACCCACACTGTCCATGGGTATGCGTCATGTGACTATCTGTGACATCACAAGGATGGAAAAAAATTAGGGGGGGGGGGTCGTGCCTTAAAAAAAAAAATTATATTATTACATGAAGATGAAAGCGGGTGACAGTCACACTACTCCAGGTATTGCCTGCCATGGCTGTCACTTTGCTGTCAACTGCTTGTCCACACAGAAGAACGTGACATATCTAATTATAAGCTATATCATTAACAACAGATGTAGCAGAGCTGAACTAGACATCTGTTTCTTTTGTGCTCTATGATAACATAAGATAGTCATATGGGAAACAACAGATCCTAACTCTGTGAGTTAACAAATCCTAACCATTTTCAAGATCTCTACTTTCTATCAGTGAATGGAAACATTCTCGTTTATATCCAAAGGCAGAAAATCCACACAGCTCTAACACTTCTCATGCTGAGGTTTTGTTACAATTATATCCAGTCTAGACGATCCCCTGTGAGCTAAATACATCAGCTGCACTAATCTCTCTTTTGTACTGATAGTTTGTTACAATGTATCAGTGCAGGTAACCTGTATCAGTCTGGAGTACAGAATGTTTACATCACAGACGATTGCCAAGACTGGATCCATGTGGTACCAAACCCTCAGCTGTCAGATATATTCGGTATCTGAGGGATTTTAGCCTCCAGATGTGAGCAAAAATTGTCTCATTCACTGACAGCAAGCATAAATCTTCACATTGGTTAGGAATTGAAACAAAAAATATATTAGAAAGTTGCAGAACTTTTCATTATAAAATAATTAGACTTTATTTGCATAAAACCAGAAAACATCTTTACCTCTGGACACCGCAATAAACTGCACAGCAATAACCCAGACGAAGATGGCTGATAACAGGAGACAATAGATTGTATTCACCTGTGCTACAGTCATCCTCTCCTTAGACTGAAATCGCTGACAACAGAGAACAATAACTTATATTCACCTGTGCTACAGTGAACGTTAACTTGAGGCAGCTGATAACAGAGAACAATAGATTGTATTGACCTGTCATACAGTCAGTCCGCCTATCCCAGCCTAAAATGGCTGATAACAGGGAGCAATAGATTGCATTTAGCAGTCCTACATTCAACCTTTCCTTACCCTTAAATAGCTGATAACAGAGAAAAACAGATTATATTGACCTGTCATATAATGGCTAAAATGGCTGATAACAGGGAGCAATAGAATGTATTAACCTGTCATACAGTCAACCCCTCCTTAGCCTGAAAACGCTGACAACAGATAACAATAGATTGTAAGCACCTGTGCTACAGTGAACTTTAGCTTGAGATGGCTGATAACAGGGAGCAATAGATTGTAATAACCTGTCATACAGTCAGTCAGCCAGCCTATCCCAGCCTAAAATGACTGATAACAGGGAGCAATAGATTGCATTTACCAGTCCTACATTCAACCTTTCCTTACCATTAAATGGCTGATAACAGAGAAAAACTGATTATATTGACCTGTCATACAGTCAGTCCCTGTAGCCCAGCCTGAAATGGCTGATAACAGGGAGCAATAGAATGTGTTAACCTGTCATACAGTCATCCTAGCCCAGCCTAAAATGGCTGATAACAGGGAGCAATAGAATGTATTAACCTATCAAACAGTTATCCCTTCCTTAGCCCGAAACAGCTGATAACAGGGAACAGTAGCTTGACCTGTCTTGTCCTACATTCATTCTCTCCCTAGCCTGAAATGGCTGATAACAGGGAACAATAGCTTGACTTGTCTTGTCCTACATTCATTCTCTCACCAGCCTGAAATGGCTGATAACAGGGAACAATAGCTTGACTTTTCTTGTCCTACATTCATTCTCTCCCTAGCCTGAAATGGCTGATAACAGGGAACAGTAGCTTGACTTGTCTTGTCCTACATTCATTCTCTCCCTAGCCTGAAATGGCTGATAACAGGGAACAATTCACCTGCACATCATATAGAGAGGGGACGGGCTGCGGGTCTAGTGTCCCTTTAACATCACAAGATGCCAGCCGCTCATTAAGATCTGTTTCCTTCTTGGCATACGCAGCCAGCCCGGGTATTGCCCACATCTGCTACAGTTCAGCAGGAGTCCCGGTGGTGGAGCTGCCAGTGACCTACCTCTCATTGTTCCCGTGAGGACCACAAGGCTATAAACCCGCCAACAACTGCTCCAATGACTTCCAGCAGCAATGAATGGTCTTCGTTATGATGGAAAATGTCTTATTTGTTCTTCTCCTGGTCTTCTGGAAGCCTTAGGAGACAATGGGAGCCCCTATTGTTGAGGAACCTATGGCTGGAATGGAGTGGTCTTCTCCCCCTTAACATCCTCAGACATGATCAGTCCTGATAGGAACAGCGGAGAATTTCATCCCGAAAGGCAATAATGTCCTTTGGTTTGCAGCCCAGACAAACTTCCTTGGTTGTGAGGAGCTCAGAATAAGAAGTCAGTGTTTGCATCCTCCTAGACTTCTCCAGATCTGGGACTTGCTGCTCCAGGCTCAGCCTGCAAAAAAAAAAAAATCTGGATGTTTTCCAGAGCAGGCGAGGAGAAATCTGACCCAGTGAAGAGTATGCAGAGCAGAGGAATCACTGCTCCCACCCATCTAATGGCAAACAAATGTAAGGACCGGGGAAGGGAGGAAAACCATGGAGACACAATGTAGCAAAGTGACAGCTGGAGAACAGCACGTTTCATGTATTAAGTCCCCTGTTCTGTACATACACGAGACCAAATGGAGAGGTGACCGAGCGCGGCTGTCTCCACAACTTCCATAGACTTCAATAGAGAGAGAGGCGGCCACCTGTCTATGTTATCTCCTCCGTTTTAACACATTGGTGAGCCTAATGCAAAATTTTCATGAGTACTGTCCGACTCTTGTTAATTGTCATCTGATGTCTACAAAGTCAATTAAACATCATGAGAACAATTATATCTATTTAAAGACAATTTAGGTTTTGACTCACTGTTGACGTCTTCTCTGATTGGAGCAAGTGGTGGGTTTAGTAGACCATAGGCCCTGGGCTGTTCCCCACACTTGGGGTGCCCCCTCCGAACAGCTGCTGTGCCACGCCATGTCTATGGTCAGCACCACCTTTCTGTGCTAGCATTGACAGCTGGGTGTTACCATTTTCCTTGTCAAAGGGCTGTGTCCCTACATACTGACAGTCTCTAATCAGCGCTGACAGTATTACACTGTATAGGGACGTATCCTCCTGACAAAGGGAATGGTAACACCCAGTTGCCCATTAGTCCCGGACACTTTTAGTGGAATACAAGGATTTCTTATAACAGAAATGTCAGGAGAGGTGACAGCTCTTCTATGAATCCAGTGACTCACAGGTGACGTCTTCTCTGATTGTAGTTGTTCTCTTTCCTTTTCTTTATCTGGTCTAGACCACTATGGCGACTTCTCCTAACAACTGCAGATTTTTATGCTGAGACATCTTTGGCCCCTCGCTTCTGCCGCTCTCCCCATCCTCTAAAGCAACACAAATAAAATCAGCACCCAGACCAGACCCCCTAAATACAGATCCCAGACCAGAATCGCTTAATACAGACCCCATACATTTACACAGCAGCTCACACTCTCCTCCTTTGAGGAGCCACACCGCTCCGTCCTCTGACCTCAGGACCAGCACACATATTGTTGTGTGATCGTATGTGTGTAGGTCCTTTTGCAGGTCGTACACAAAGCAGTCGTGTTACGGTTTTTGCTGCAATTTTGTCCCCTCATCTATTCGACCTCTCTTTACACAAACTCCCCATCCAGCTGCGACCCCAATGCTGTACCTGTTGCTGCCCTATTTGCCCCTATCATTTCACCTCTTGTGTTGCACAGTGCCCCCAAAATACTGGACTTCAGAAATATTGGAACACATTAAAAAAAAACAGCAACACAAATCTTGTCATAACTATAGTTACCATAAATATAATAGTATGATACCGATAGTGACCCAAAATAATACTGCCACAGATAAAGTAACCCCAAAATAATAGTGCCACTCAGATAGTGACCCCAAAATTATAGAGCCACAGATATAGTAATCCCAAACTAATAGTGCCACACAGATAGTGACCCCAAAATAATAGTGCCACAGAGATAGCGACCCCAACATTATAGTGCCACAGATATAGTAATCCCTAAATAATAGTGCCAGACAGATAGTGACCCCAAAATAATAGTACCACACAGTTAGTGGCCCCAAAATTATAGAGCCACAGATAAAGCATTCCCAAAATAATAGTGCCACACAGATAGTGACCCCAACATTATAGTGCCACAGATATAGTAATCCCTAAATAATAGTGACAGACAGATAGTGACCCCAAAATAATAGTGCCACACAGATAGTGACCCCAAAATAATACTGCCACAGATAAAGTAACCCCAAAATAATAGTGCCACACAGATAGTTACCCCAACATTATAGTGCCACCGATATAGTAATCCCAAAAGAATAGTGCCACAGATATAGTAACCCCAAAATAATAGTGCCACAGATATAGTAACACCAAAATAATAGTGCCATACAGATAGTGACCCCAAAATTATAGTGCCACAGATATAGTAACACCAAAATAATAGTGCCACACAGATAGTGACCCCAAAATAATAGTGCCACAGAGATAGCGACCCCAACATTATAGTGCCACAGATATAGTAATCCCTAAATAATAGTGCCACACAGATAGTGACCCCAAAATTATAGAGCCACAGATAAAGCATTCCCAAAATAATAGTGCCACACAGATAGTGACCCCAACATTAGAGTGCCACAGATATAGTAATCCCAAAAGAATAGTGCCACAGATATAGTAACATCAAAATAATAGTGCCACACAGATAGTGACCCCAAAATAAGAGTACCACAGATAGAGTAACCCCCAAAATAATAGTGCCACACAGATATAGCAACCCGAAAATAATAGTGCCACACAGATAGTGACCCCAAAATAATAGTGCCACAGATAGAGTAACCCCCAAAATAATAGTGCCACACAGATAGTGACCCCAAAATAAGAGTGCCACAGATAGAGTAACCCCCAAAATAATAGTGCCACACAGATATAGTAACCCGAAAATAATAGTGCCACACAGATAGTGACCCCAATATTATAGTGCCACAGATATAGTAACCCGAAAATAATAGCGCCACACAGATAGTGAACCCAAAATAGTCACCACAGAGAGGGGGTGTAGGGGGAGGGCTCCCCTCATGAATACAGAGGATTCATAACTATGAGTCCGCTGTATTATTTCAGTAATCCTATTATCCAAACGGCTGAAAATGTTTTTGTGCCGTTTTGTCTACTAGAAGTACGGACCTGTAGCTGTAATATGCTGCTCTTATATAGGACAACATATTCAGCAGACAAATCCGTTTTAATACTTCAAGTTGCTACATGGATACTGTCAGCAAGCAGGCTAGCTTTTCATTCTGGATCTTATTATGCATTAAGACATTAATATCCAAATTGTCTGAATAAGATACTTGCATTTAATATTCATGTGTTGATGAACCGTTAAGCATGGTATTGATAAAACAATTAGACCCACAGTAATTTCACAGAAACAAACTATTGTACACTCAAAGAACGTAAAGATCCAGCACAGTACAGTGGTGTATAGCACCTAAAACACAGCACCAAACTGAAAACCATAACCCACATCCAAAAAACATGCGAATAGCAGCCAGATCTACAACAGATAAGATTTACCTGCAGTACCACACTTAACCACATGGTGTGCAGTTCGGAGAACACACAACTATGACCTACACAGAGCATAAAGCCCTGTCATTCAGGCACATATAGCGCAAAACTTTAACGCTCCACCTAGTGGAAAACATAGGTAGTGCAGTGATTTAATTTCTCCGCTCTGTGCGGAAAAATCCTGGCTCCTATGCTTTATATACATACAGCCATATATAGGCTCATCAGCACAATGTTAGCTATTAGGATGCTTAGAACTGATTATCAATAGAATTTCCCTTTTTTTCTCTTAAAATTGGAAACAGTTGCCGTTTTGAGAGGGCAAAAGTAACCAATTAAAACCATGTGTATGCCCACAGTTGAACTGAACGTTTCTATATTACAGATTCAATTCCTAAAGGCCTATGATGAAGCCGGCTCTGCTCTGCCTGTATAAATAAGATAGGCAGGAGCCTGACTATAGGCTGTTCTATCTAGTCACATCTATAATAGAAGGTCAATAACATTAACGCTTAATCCTCCCCCTCTCTAGCTTTAGTCTCCATACTGTAGATAATATTGGCAAGAACCTGACTATAGGCTGCTCTTTCTAGTCACATCTATAATAGAAGGTCAATCACATTAACTCTTTATCCTCCCCCTCTCTAGCTTTGCTCTAAATGCTGTAGATAATTTTGGCAGGAACCTGACTATAGGCTGCTCTATTTAGTCACATCTATAAAGAAAGGTCAATCACATTAACTCTTAATCCTCCCCCTCTCTAACTTTAGTCTACATACTGTAGATAATATTGGCAAGAACCTGACTATAGGCTGCTCTTTCTAGTCACATCCATAATAGAAGGTCAATCACATTAACTCTTAATCCTCCCCCTCTCTAGATTTAGTCTCCATACTGCTGATAATATTGGCAAGGACCTTACTATAGGCTGCTCTTTCTAGTCACATCTATAATAGAAGGTGTAAAGGATCTGTCAGACACAGCTTCTGTGTCGACACCCGTGGTTAATCAGTCTGCATCTGCTCCTAGGTCTGATAGAGTGACTCGATCTGCTACCACTCAGGCTGGTAGGCTGAGGAGTGGGAGAACCTATCACAGCCTGGCCAGACGGTTCTAGCTCCCGCCCTCTGTCTATTTATACCTTCATTTCCTGCTCTTCCTTTGCCTGTGATTCTGTCTGGTTTCCTGGCTCTGCTGTTCCTGCTTGTACTACTGACCTCTGCTTCAGATTGATCCTGGCTTTACTGACTACTCTCCTGCTCTGCGTTTGGTACCTCGTACACTCCTGGTTTGACTCGGCTCGTTCACTACTCTTGTTGCTCGCGGTGTTGCCATGGGCAACTGCCCCATTTCCCTTAGCTTCTGTGTACCCTTGTCTGTTTGTCTCTCGTGCACATATTGAGCATAGGGACCGTCGCCCAGTTGTACGCTGTCGCCTAGGATGGGTTGTGCAAGTAGGCAGGGACTGAGTGGCGGGTAGATTAGGGCTCACCTATCTGTCTCCTTACCCCGTCATTACATAATGACAGGCCCATATACCCTTTTCTTCCCTGGTTCCTACTACTATGGAACCCCTTTAGACCCTGGCTCAGTAAATGCAGGGCCTCTCCCTACAGATCCAAGCCCTGGCTCAGAGGTGCGACCAGCGTGATGCTAACCAGCTAGTACCCTCCACCTCACCTCTTGAACCCCAGCTCAAGTTGCCTGACCGGTTCTCAGGGGACCGGAAGACTTTTTTCTCCTTTCGGGAAAGTTGTAGACTCTATTTCCGTCTAAGGCCCCACTCCTCAGGTTCTGAGAGCCAGCGAGTGGGTATAATTGTCTCCCGGCTCCAGGACGGCACCCAAGAATGGGCCTTCTCCTTGGCCCCTGATGCCCCTGAACTTTCCTCTGTTGACCTTTTTTTTCCGCTCTCGGGCTCATCTATGACGAGACTGACAGGACTGCCTTTGCCGAGAGTCAGCTGGTGACCTTACGTCAGGGTAAGAGACCCGTTGAGGAGTACTGTTCTGACTTTAGGAAGTGGTGTTTAGGGCTCACCTGTCTGTCTCCTTACCCCGTAATTACAGAAGGTCATTCACATTAACTCTTAATCCTCCCCCTCTCTAGGTTTAGTCTCCATACTGTAGATAATATTGGCAAGAACCTGACTATAGGCTGCTCTTTCTAGTCACATCTATAATAGAAAGTCAATCACATTAACCCTTAATCCTTCCCCCTCTCTAGGTTTAGTCTCCATACTGTAGATAATATTGGAAAGAACCTGACTATAGGCTGCTCTTTCTAGTCACATCTATAATAGAAGATTATCTGATCTATTAGCCTGGCCTTAAATGGGACTGAGGTTCTGTGAGCCGCAATACCAGGCACAGCCACCGCCAAATGTATGGCGCTGTGCCTAGTAAACCCTGGAAGGGGAAGTAGCCACCGCTTTTAGTCAGCTGATCAGCAGGGGTGTCGGGACCCCAACCAATCTGATGTTTATGGCCTATCTTAAGGATAGTCCCCCAATATCATAGTCCTGGGAAACCCCTTTACTTATAGTTGAGAGCCACATCACAGTCTCATAGGATGCTCATTGAAATCAGTGGACGCCATTGACACACATGACTTCCATGCTTCAAGCACTTACATTTACAGTAAAAATTGCAAGTGACCATAAAGGATCTCAACAGGGAGAATCCCATGTATGAAAGGGGGTACGATATGAAGGGGGAGGGGGCAAAAGCAGAAGCAAAACTATTTGCAATGGATTTATTAATTGGTAGGAGGGTAAGGATCAGTTCACACAGACGTTTTTGGTGCTGATTTTGACAAACCTTGTCGGAGTCAGCGCCACAAAACGTCCGAAATCGCCTGCCCATTGATTTCAATTCGTTTTTTTTCCCGGACGCTTTTCTTTGTTTGCTGAAAAAAAAATGTTATGTCCTTTCTTGCCGCGGTCTCCGCCTCTGACCTCCCATTAAATCAATGGGAGGCAGAAAAAACCCACGGCGCTAGTTTCCTGCGATCCCTGGGTGAAAGACGCTGCGGAAAAACGAGGAAAAATACGTGCAGGCAGCTCAAAATCTGCTTTAAAATTCCTGAACGAAGACTGAAGCTGATTTTTTCTGCCCGCAAAAAAATCCATGTGAACAGGACTTATGTGTTAAGTGGCCCTTCCAGCAGAGGATTGTACATTAACCCCTGGGCGCATCAGGACGCAACTGTACGTCGTGGCACGAGGTTACTTCGCGCACCATGACGTACAGTTACTGTGCTGTTCCCGGTACACACTGTCGACAACAGTGTGCGCCGGGAACCAGGGTGTCAGCTGTCCCCGACAGCTGACACTCCACTGTTGCCAATCAGCGGCTCATTGCCGTTGATTTTGCTAATTAACCCCTTAAATGCGGCAATCTATTGCAGTCGCCACATTTTACGGGTTCCACTAAATTTTGCAAAAAACCTGTGTGGTATAAATGCTCACTATACCCCTAGAAAATTTCTTGAGGGGGTGTAGATTCCCAAATGGGGTCACTTTTGGGGTGTTCCCCCTGTGTTGGTACCTCCATGGCACCGAAAACCAATCCAGCAAAATCTGAGCTCCAAAATCAAAATGGCGCTCCTTCCCTTCTGAGCCCTGCAGTGGGTCCAAACATCAGTTTATTACCACATATGGGGTATTGTCGTAATTGGTTGAAATGGCTTTACAAATGTTGGGGTGCATTTTCTTCTTCATTCCTTTTAAATATTAAAAATTTCTATGTTTTTTCAGAAAAAAAAGTAGATTTTCACTTTCACAGACAAACTCCAATAAATATAGCAAAATACCTGTCGAGTCAAATGGCTAACTATACCCCTAAATAAATTCCTTGAGGGTGTAGTTTCCAAAATGGGGTCACTTTTTGGGGGGTTTCCACTGTTTTGGCATCACAAGACCTCTTCAAACCTGACATGGTGCCTAAAATATAATCTAAAAAAAAAGGAGGCCACATAATCCACTAGGTGCTCCTTTGCTTCTGAGGCCGGGGCTTCAGTCCAGTAGCACGCTAGGGCCACATGTGGGATATTTCATAAAACTGCAGAATCTGGGCAATAAATATTGAGTTACATTTCTCAGGTAAAACCTTCTGTGGTACAGATTTTTTTTTATTACAAACGAATTTAAAAAAAATTGTACATTTTGGTGCCTTTCACTAATAAATATTGAATTTATCGACCACATTTTTCCACTAACATAAAGTCCAATGTCCAAGCGCCAACACAGAGCGGTAAGCCGCCGGTTACTGACCACAGCAGCGCTATATACGCATCATATTTTGTACCGATCCAGTCCCCAGCACGGCTCAGTGCCCGACGAAGGTCTGTCTGACCGAAACGTCGACGTCGCACATGCAGCCTCTGGCATCCATAATAAAAATATATATTTTTGTAACACAAGCAAGGTGTGCCGAGTACAAATTCTTAATAAAGTCCAATGTATCACGAGAAAACAATCTCAGAATCGCTTGGATAGGTAAAATCATTCCGGAGTTATTACCACATAAAGTGACACACGTCAGATTTGAAAAAATCATCTGTGTCCACGAGGCCAAAACAGGCTGTGTCCTGAAGGGGTTAATGATAGAAATCTTCGGAAATTCTCAGTTATTCCAGCTGAATCCACTTCGCTGTGTGGCCGTCGTCTTCACATATAACACAGATATTTCGAAATACAAAAATATTCTGTAAATCAAAACAATCTTTCGAGGGTCACGGGGGTTCAAAGTCTTTCCGCTTCCTGTCTCGAGACCTAAAAACAAACATGATCTGATGATCTGACATTCCCTTTGGCTCTGGAGTTGCAGGCGCTTATTCCTGGTGTAAACAATACACGAGTTACCGGCTGCGGCGTCCTGCAAATTTATCATCCAGGGGTCTCTATAGATGGTAGATGCAGCACGTGATAATTCCAGGGCTTAACCCCTTAGTGACCGGCTTATTTTTAACCTTAATGACCAAGCTATTTTTTACGTTTTTCCATCGTCACATTCCAAGAGCTATAACTTTTTTATTTTTGCGTCGACATAGCTGTATAAGGTCTTGTTTTTGCGGGACAAGTTGTATTTTTTAATAGCACCATTTTAGGGTACATATAATTTATTGATTAACTTTTATTAACTTTTTTATGGGGCGGAGGAAAAAACCAGAAGTTTTGCCACTATTTTTTATGTCCTAAATCTACGCCGTTTACCGTGTGGTATAAATAACACAATAACTTTATTCAGCGGGTTGTTACGATTGCAACGATACCAAATTTGTATAGATTTTATGTTTTACTACTTTTACACAGTAAAAACTTTTTTTTTTCAAATTTATTTGATTTTGTGTCTCCATATTTGAGGAGCCGTAACTTTTTTATTGTTCCGCCAATGCAGTTGTATGACGCCGTTTTTTTTTGCGGGACGACTTGTAGTTTTTATCGGTACCAGATTGGAGTAGATGCAACTTTTTTTATCACTTTTTATCAAATTTTTTTTTATGGCAGGATTCACAGAAAACAGCAATATTTGCATTGTTTTTTATTTTATTTTTTTGCGGCGTTCACCGTGCGGGTTAAATAATGTAATAGCTTTATAGTCGGGGTCGTTATGGATGCGGGGATACGAAATATGTGTAACTTTTTTACTTAATTTCGTTTTTTTTTAATAGTAAAGCAGTTTGTAAGGGAAAAAAATGGGTTTTTAATACAAAAAAATTTCACTTTTTTTTAAATTAACTTTATTAGACTTTTTTTTTACTTTTTTACTAGTCCCACTAGGGGACTTTAATATGTGATCCTCCGATTGCTTTTATAATACACTGCAATACTTCTGTATTGCAGTGTATTACCGCCTGGCCGTTTAAAACGGACAGGCATCTGCTAGGTCATGCCTCCGGCATAGCCTAGCAGGCATTCATTACAGGCAGACCTGGGGGCCTTTATTAAGCCCCCGGCAGCCATAGAAGACATGACACCCAGCAATCTCCTCGCCGGGTGTCGGTGGGATGAGAGGGAGCTCCCTCCCTCTCTCCAAAACAGCTCAGATGCGGCGCTCGCTATTGAGCACCCCATCTGAAGGGTTAAACGGATGAGATCAATACTGATATCGATCTCACCCGTTCGAGCAGGGACGCCCTCAGCCCTCATTTACCTCTGGT
Organism: Rhinoderma darwinii; assembly: GCF_050947455.1. NCBI lineage: Eukaryota > Metazoa > Chordata > Amphibia > Anura > Rhinodermatidae > Rhinoderma > Rhinoderma darwinii. The sequence continues at coordinate 10,292,509 of NC_134690.1, read as the reverse complement.
AGCTGAGAGCAGGGAGATTTAACGGCTCCCTGCTCTGTTTATTTATTCTGATGCAGCACCGTGTAAAGGCCTATCATCAGAATAAAGCCCGTTAGTGGTCGCCATGAAAAGGTGTATTGGCGGTCACTAACGGGTTAAGGGGACAACTATAAAAAGAGAGAGAACAGAAAGAGAGAGAGATGGTGAAGATGTAGAAGAAGCTTTTTTCCTAGTTGGATTAAGTAAAACATAAAGCAGTTAAGAAATGTGACGTAGACAATTTAAAGCAAGGACGAAAGACCTGAAGAAGATCTCCAAATGTGATAGATACCAGAAGTAGACAAGGTCAAGGCTAAGGAGTTTTCTCTAGCTCTTTATAAAGGTGAGAGCTGGATAGAAAAGATTAAGGACAGGTAAAGTATTGACACCTTTAAACTTTGGCATTGGAGAAGACTTGTGAGAAGACCAGAGGTGGGAAGAAGAATTATCAAGCAGATCCTTGACTCCATGAAGTTGAGTCTTCCACTTGAAGCACCAGACTGCAGTTTTATCTTCTTCTAAACGTAGAATAATCAATGTTTTAGATAACGGGAGAAGATAATTAGGTTGGGAAGAGGGATCAGACTAAGCTACCAGAGAACCCACCGGGGTCCCCAGGCCTGACACCATAATGAGCCCCAAAGGTCCAGCAGAAGGCAACCTCATTTGTAGGTGAGTTTGAAGCCACGAGGGTCTATTTCTTATGGGATGATTCACAAATAACCTATTAGAACTTATTGATGATATGTTCTGTGTGTACACGTTCTGAAAACATGGAGGGTGGGTCCCCAGAATCCCACGTAAATCTACAGCCACAAATAGCTTTTTGCATTGGGGGAGCTTCCACCTTCTTTAAAGAAGGGTACCCCCCATAGGGCAATATTTGAGAGCTAAGAGAAATTGCTCCGATGAGGGATCTTTTCAATCTGAATGTGATGGACTGTTTTCTAAATTTCTTGCACGTGGTTACCCTAAAAAATGTCTACACGGGGCGTATGCCAGGGCCAGGGCGACAGACAGGAAGAACCTTCTGTATGACCACAGACGTAAACCCAATCAGTCTTCTCTGGTCACTCCGAAATCCACTCAGTCCTCTACCAATGTCAGGTATTGGTACCTTTGATATTTGTTCCCATCAAGTTACCAAGATTTTACAAAACCACTGGCCCATTCTTCTTGCTGACTCTGACCTCCGTGATGCCGTTACCTCCACTCCTAATATTACATACCGCAGAGGGAAAATCTGTGCGATTATCTTGTCCATAGTCACTATTATAAACCATCGAAAGCATCAAAATGTTAGCTTAAATCGTCGGTCGTAGGCTCTCATTCCTGCGGGAGATGTTCCATTTGTTCCTTCATGCCCACTGTCAAGAACTTCTGTAACCCTTCAGATGGTAGATCTTACCAAATGGGACAATTTATCAACTGTCAAAGCAGTGGAGACAATTATATAGCTAAATGTCCACGCCCTAAATTGTATGTGGGCAAAACGGTCCAAGAATTGAGGAGAAGAATCTCTAAACATCTCAGTACCATATATAAAAAGGAAGATGCACCTTTAACCAGACACATTCGATTCATACATGATGGGGGATATCCGTTCCTTGCAATTTTGGGGTGTGACTCAGATTAAGTTGGGCCTCAGAGAAGGCAATTTAGACCATAAACTTCTACAAGAAGAGGCACGGTGGATCCACCGTCTTGGTTCCTTAAGACCTGTTGGGCCTGATGAAGGCTTTACTTTTGCAGCATTTCTTTAATGAATTTTTTAATACCTATATTTTATTTCTTCCTATCTTATAAAATGATCCATATACCTATCTAACATTCGCATATAGATATACATGACAAAATATATGTTCAGTTATTTATATGGTTATAACCTCAATTCTGGTAATATTACGTTTCTTCTTTCACCTGTCTTGCCTCATTGTTATGGTGATGGTCCACTTGATCATCACCATTCTATAGTACGTTATTGTTTTCCCATATTTATTTTTCTAGAGTTGAACCATATAGGTATGATGGTCAATTTTCGTGGTTTCCTTTATTTATTTCTTATATTTTTTATTTTTGGTTTTGTGTTTTACATTCTAACTTTACTATCTTTCATTCAGTGGATATTACTGTAGGTGGTGATTGCAGAAATATGTATGGACCGTTCTCCCCCTTTTCATGTTTTCTCCCCTTATCTCATAGAACGATGGCCAGCCCTATATTTATGCCTAGAGTCTCCACGGACACATATTTACAGTTTGTTCATAGTCATCACGTATTGTGATATTGCTACATTTAGACTACACACTTACCTCTGTATAGTTGTTTGATATGTCTCGTTGTTTGTCTTGCATATATATGTGCTGGGTTCTGGCGCATGCGCATGTACAGCTGTCTGAAATAATCACGTACTTACCTCTGCGCATGTACAGCTGTCTGAAATCATCACATACTTACCTCTGCGCATGCGCATGTACAGCTGTCTGAAATAATCACATAATTACCTCTGCGCATGCGCACGTACAGCTGTCTGAAATCATCACATGCTTACCTCTGCACATGCGCATGTACAGCTGTCTGAAATTATCACGTAATTACCTATGCGCATGCGCATGTACAGCTGTCTGAAGTCATCACGTAATTACCTCTGCGCATGCGCACGTACAGCTGTCTGAAATCATCACGTAATTACCTCTGCGCATGCGCATGTACAGCTGTCTGAAGTCATCACGTAATTACCTCTGCGTATGCGCACGTACAGCTGTCTGAAATCATCACATACTTACCTCTGCACATGCGCATGTACAGCTGTCTGAAATCATCAAATACTTACCTCTGCACATGCGCATGTACAGCTGTCTGAAATCATAATTTACTTACCTCTGCGCATGCGCATGTACAGCTGTCTGAAATCATCACATACTTACCTCTGCGCATGTACAGCTGTCTGAAATTATCACGTACTTACCTCTGCGCAAGTACAGCTTTCTGAAATCATCACGTACTTACCTCTGCGCATGCGCATGTACAGCTGTCTGAAATCATCAGGTACTTACCTCTGCACATGCGCATGTACAGCTGTCTGAGATCATCACGTACTTACCTCTGCCCATGCACATGTACAGCTGTCTGAAATCATCACATACTTACCTCTGCGTATGCGCATGTACAGCTGTCTGAAATCATCACATACTTACCTCTGCGCATGCACATGTACAGCTGTCTGAAATCATCACATACTTACCTCTGCGCATGCGCATGTACAGCTGTCTGAGATCATCACGTACTTACCTCTGCCCATGCGCATGTACAGCTGTCTGAAATCATCACATACTTACCTCTGCGCATGCGCATGTACAGCTACCTGAAATCATCACATACTTACCTCTGCGCATGCGCATGTACAGCTGTCTGAAATCATCAGGTACTTACCTCTGCCCATGCGCATGTACAGCTGTCTGAGATCATCACGTACTTACCTCTGCCCATGCGCATGTACAGCTGTCTGAAATCATCAGGTACTTATGTCAGGTCCGTATTTCACACCGAATAACCACCTCTGTAAATTTAAAGCTGAAGGCATGCCTGGAGAGAAGTACACCACACAGATGTTTGGTACACAGCTTCCCTCTGTCAGCCAGGAGGAAGACTGAAAACTTTTTATTCAGAACAAAGAAACACAGAAAGAGACACATGCCCCTCCCCAGAGATGTGGGAGTGCCCAAGCCCCCACCAGTTTTTCTGACTCACTCTTCTTGCATTCCAGGGGGCGGTGTCTTCCATAGGTGTGTCCGACATGCACAAAGAACTTGTTATATATATATATATATATATCAGTATATTACACAAAGAACTGAAATGTATATACATATGTGTGAGGATAATATTTTTCAAACAATATACATAGTATTGATCCCTGACAGTCCCCCCTAAAAATATTATTACTCTATCCCTGAGTCTTGCCCAGCAACCTACCACTGACCACTCGAACCAGGCGGGTAGGGGTTTTGGATTTCTTCACCAGCTTGAGACGAGCTACTCCTGATGAGTAACCCCCCTTTGTACCTGGACTTCCAAGGTGTCGGAGTGGTCCTAACTTTCCCTATTCTCCTCTGGATACAAGATGATTGTCTTGATATAATCTACAAACCGTTGCTGGTTGTAATATATATATATATATAATTAATCCGGTCTACATTTTATTAATGGTAACAACTGTCGCACTGTCACTTACTGTCCTGATGGGACTTTTACCCCTGCAGATATGACAGGTCATGGGCAGCACAGTGACCTTCACCTCACACCTTCACATAAAACTCCTCAGATTGTAATTTGCAGCACCGTGGCATATTTACACACATTATAATTATAAACCTCAGACATTATAAACAATAGGGCCTCAACTAATAATCATAATGCTATCACCCTCAGGTTTCGGGTCCCATCAGTTCATTGCCAGTCCTGTACACCATCGTCTTCTTCTTCTCCTGTCTTCTGCTCTTCACTGACTGTCACCCTCAGGGTAACCCACACAATTGTGGAGTCAGACTACGTTGGTGTCCAGTGGGGGAGTTATTATTACCCCCTCCTAGCCACTTACTTATCAAAACACTTGATCCTGCTGACAGATTCACTCAGGTCTTTGGTCTTTACTTTGATCTTTGCTGATGTCATCAGGACTCGGTTTGGTCCTTCTCATCTGTCCGACACCGTCTCCTTTAGTTTACGTCATCAGGCTGTACATAGCACCTCATGCTTTGAGCCTGGGGTGAGATCCCACGTAGGCGGATTAGTGGAGTTGTATTGTGACTATCAAACCCTCCGCATCTGTACTCTTCCTCTGGTAAGTTACTTGTCTGGGCGGCCGCTTAGAATTGTGACACTGCCGTCAGTTCATGATAAACGCGTTGTACTGGCTCAGGCTGTGCCTGCCGCATCTCAGTGATGGAGTTCATCGTGTTAAAAGTCTTTTAGTTCATATTTACTGGCACTTGCTGGGGACCCCCAACTCTTGTCAATTGTTAAAATAAATACTAATCTGGTGATAACATCATCCGCATACACTATAAACGTTGTTCTAAGTACATACAATAATGTCAGGCCCTTAAATGACATCAAACACCTTTATATAAGGAAAAACTTCTCTGTTACAATGGACAGGACACCTAGAAGATGTGTGATTACTGGGTACATTTCATTTGCACTTGGTGATACCCTTTCAGCAGGATTTGTACCTTGATCTGAGCTGATTGCCTAGAACATCTCCACCTCACAGAAACATACACAGATTCCACATGTTTATCTGACAAGTGTCTCAAACCAATTTTTCTTACTCTAATCTGGTTCGTTCTACCTGGGAAGGCCTCTCAAGGTCTGTTCTCTTCGTGGGAGGCGGGTATGATAAAGTTGGCACCGGTCTGCCAGGACTGTTCTGTAGGCAAATCAAACAGCTCTAACAGAATTTAGCAGCAACAGCTGTAAAGCCTGGGACATACCAATTAGATCTTAATTAATTAATTAATTTGAAGAAAAACATTAACAAATAGCATCTTTACATCAAACGTTCACACTGGTCAGTAACTAAAACTTAAAAATTGGTTCTTCTTCTTTATATACATATCTATACATACACATATATACTGCACAGAATTCTCTGCTCTCTGCGCATGCGCATGTACAGCTGTCTGAGATCATCACGTACTTACCTCTGCGCATGCGCATGTACAGCTGTCTGAAATCATCACATACTTACCTCTGCGCATGCACATGTACAGCTGTCTGAAATCATCATGTACTTACCTCTGCTCATGCGCATGTACAGCTGTCTGAAATCATCACGTACTTACCTCTGCGCATGTACAACTGTCTGAAATCATCACATACTTACCTCTGCGCATGCACATGTACAGCTGTCTGAAATCATCACGTATTTACCTCTGCGCATGCGCATGTACAGCTGTCTGAAATCATCACGTACTTACCTCTGCGCATGCGCATGTACAGCTGTCTGAAATCATCACGTACTTACGTCTGCGCATGTACAGCTGTCTGAAATCATCACGTACTTACCTCTGCGCATGTACAGCTGTCTGAAATCATCACATACTTACCTCTGCGCATGTACAGCTGTCTGAAATCAGCACATATTTACCTCAGCGCATGCGCATGTACAACTGTCTGAAACCATCACGTACTTACCTCTGAGCATGCGTATGTACAGCTGTCTGAAATCATCATGTACTTACCTCTGCGCATGCGCATGTACAGCTGTCTGAAATCATCACATACTTACCTCTGCGCATGCGCATGTACAGGTGTCTGAAATCATCACATACTTACCTCTGCGCATGCGCATGTACAGCTGTCTGAAATCATCACGAACTTACCTCTGCGCATGCGCATGTACAGCTGTCTGAAATCATCACATACTTACCTCTGCGCATGTACAGCTGTCTGAAATCATCACGTACTTACCTCTGCGCAAGTACAGCTTTCTGAAATCATCACGTACTTACCTCTGCGCATGTGCATGTACAGCTGTCTGAAATCATCACAAACTTACCTCTGCACATGCGCATGTACAGCTGTCTGAAATCATCACATACTTACCTCTGCGCATGTACAGCTGTCTCAAATCATCACGTAATTACCTCTGTGCATGCGTATGTACAGCTGTCTGAAATCATCACATACTTACCTCTGCGCATGCGCATGTACAGCTGTCTGAAATCATCACATACTTACCTCTGCGCATGCGCATGTACAGCAGTCTGAAATCATCACATACTTACCTCTGCGCATGTACAGCGGTCTGAAATCATCACGTACTAACCTCTGCGCATGCGTATGTACAGCTGTCTGAAATCATCACATACTTACCTCTGCGCATGCGCATGTACAGCTGTCTGAAATCATCACATACTTACCTCTGCGCATGTACAGCTGTCTGAAATCATCACGTACTTACCTCTGCGCATGCACATGTACAGCTGTCTGAAATAATCACATACTTACCTCTGCACATGTACAGCTGTCTGAAATCATCACGTACTTACCTCTGCGCATGCGTATGTACAGCTGTCTGAAATCATCACATACTTACCTCTGCGCATGCGCATGTACAGCTGTCTGAAATCATCACATACTTATCTCTGCGCATGTACAGCTGTCTGAAATCATTACGTACTTACCTCTGCACATGCGCATGTACAGCTGTCTGAAATTATCACGTAATTACCTATGCGCATGCGCATGTACAGCTGTCTGAAGTCATCACGTAATTACCTCTGCGCATGCGCACGTACAGCTGTCTGAAATCATCACGTAATTACCTCTGCGCATGCGCATGTACAGCTGTCTGAAGTCATCACGTAATTACCTCTGCGTATGCGCACGTACAGCTGTCTGAAATCATCACATACTTACCTCTGCACATGCGCATGTACAGCTGTCTGAAATCATCAAATACTTACCTCTGCACATGCGCATGTACAGCTGTCTGAAATCATAATTTACTTACCTCTGCGCATGCGCATGTACAGCTGTCTGAAATCATCACATACTTACCTCTGCGCATGTACAGCTGTCTGAAATTATCACGTACTTACCTCTGCGCAAGTACAGCTTTCTGAAATCATCACGTACTTACCTCTGCGCATGCGCATGTACAGCTGTCTGAAATCATCAGGTACTTACCTCTGCACATGCGCATGTACAGCTGTCTGAGATCATCACGTACTTACCTCTGCCCATGCACATGTACAGCTGTCTGAAATCATCACATACTTACCTCTGCGTATGCGCATGTACAGCTGTCTGAAATCATCACATACTTACCTCTGCGCATGCACATGTACAGCTGTCTGAAATCATCACATACTTACCTCTGCGCATGCGCATGTACAGCTGTCTGAGATCATCACGTACTTACCTCTGCCCATGCGCATGTACAGCTGTCTGAAATCATCACATACTTACCTCTGCGCATGCGCATGTACAGCTGCCTGAAATCATCACATACTTACCTCTGCGCATGTACAGCTGTCTCAAATCATCACGTAATTACCTCTGTGCATGCGTATGTACAGCTGTCTGAAATCATCACATACTTACCTCTGCGCATGCGCATGTACAGCTGTCTGAAATCATCACATACTTACCTCTGCGCATGCGCATGTACAGCAGTCTGAAATCATCACATACTTACCTCTGCGCATGTACAGCGGTCTGAAATCATCACGTACTAACCTCTGCGCATGCGTATGTACAGCTGTCTGAAATCATCACATACTTACCTCTGCGCATGCGCATGTACAGCTGTCTGAAATCATCACATACTTACCTCTGCGCATGTACAGCTGTCTGAAATCATCACGTACTTACCTCTGCGCATGCACATGTACAGCTGTCTGAAATAATCACATACTTACCTCTGCACATGTACAGCTGTCTGAAATCATCACGTACTTACCTCTGCGCATGCGTATGTACAGCTGTCTGAAATCATCACATACTTACCTCTGCGCATGCGCATGTACAGCTGTCTGAAATCATCACATACTTATCTCTGCGCATGTACAGCTGTCTGAAATCATTACGTACTTACCTCTGCACATGCGCATGTACAGCTGTCTGAAATTATCACGTAATTACCTATGCGCATGCGCATGTACAGCTGTCTGAAGTCATCACGTAATTACCTCTGCGCATGCGCACGTACAGCTGTCTGAAATCATCACGTAATTACCTCTGCGCATGCGCATGTACAGCTGTCTGAAGTCATCACGTAATTACCTCTGCGTATGCGCACGTACAGCTGTCTGAAATCATCACATACTTACCTCTGCACATGCGCATGTACAGCTGTCTGAAATCATCAAATACTTACCTCTGCACATGCACATGTACAGCTGTCTGAAATCATAATTTACTTACCTCTGCGCATGCGCATGTACAGCTGTCTGAAATCATCACATACTTACCTCTGCGCATGTACAGCTGTCTGAAATTATCACGTACTTACCTCTGCGCAAGTACAGCTTTCTGAAATCATCACGTACTTACCTCTGCGCATGCGCATGTACAGCTGTCTGAAATCATCAGGTACTTACCTCTGCACATGCGCATGTACAGCTGTCTGAGATCATCACGTACTTACCTCTGCCCATGCACATGTACAGCTGTCTGAAATCATCACATACTTACCTCTGCGTATGCGCATGTACAGCTGTCTGAAATCATCACATACTTACCTCTGCGCATGCACATGTACAGCTGTCTGAAATCATCACATACTTACCTCTGCGCATGCGCATGTACAGCTGTCTGAGATCATCACGTACTTACCTCTGCCCATGCGCATGTACAGCTGTCTGAAATCATCACATACTTACCTCTGCGCATGCGCATGTACAGCTGCCTGAAATCATCACATACTTACCTCTGCGCATGCGCATGTACAGCTGTCTGAAATCATCAGGTACTTACCTCTGCCCATGCGCATGTACAGCTGTCTGAGATCATCACGTACTTACCTCTGCCCATGCGCATGTACAGCTGTCTGAAATCATCAGGTACTTATGTCAGGTCCGTATTTCACACCGAATAACCACCTCTGTAAATTTAAAGCTGAAGGCATGCCTGGAGAGAAGTACACCACACAGATGTTTGGTACACAGCTTCCCTCTGTCAGCCAGGAGGAAGACTGAAAACTTTTTATTCAGAACAAAGAAACACAGAAAGAGACACATGCCCCTCCCCAGAGATGTGGGAGTGCCCAAGCCCCCACCAGTTTTTCTGACTCACTCTTCTTGCATTCCAGGGGGCGGTGTCTTCCATAGGTGTGTCCGACATGCACAAAGAACTTGTTATATATATATATATATCAGTATATTACACAAAGAACTGAAATGTATATACATATGTGTGAGGATAATATTTTTCAAACAATATACATAGTATTGATCCCTGACAGTCCCCCCTAAAAATATTATTACTCTATCCCTGAGTCTTGCCCAGCAACCTACCACTGACCACTCGAACCAGGCGGGTAGGGGTTTTGGATTTCTTCACCAGCTTGAGACGAGCTACTTCTGATGAGTAACCCCCCTTTGTACCTGGACTTCCAAGGTGTCGGAGTGGTCCTAACTTTCCCTATTCTCCTCTGGATACAAGATGATTGTCTTGATATAATCTACAAACCGTTGCTGGTTGTAATATATATATATATATAATTAATCCGGTCTACATTTTATTAATGGTAACAACTGTCGCACTGTCACTTACTGTCCTGATGGGACTTTTACCCCTGCAGATATGACAGGTCATGGGCAGCACAGTGACCTTCACCTCACACCTTCACATAAAACTCCTCAGATTGTAATTTGCAGCACCGTGGCATATTTACACACATTATAATTATAAACCTCAGACATTATAAACAATAGGGCCTCAACTAATAATCATAATGCTATCACCCTCAGGTTTCGGGTCCCATCAGTTCATTGCCAGTCCTGTACACCATCGTCTTCTTCTTCTCCTGTCTTCTGCTCTTCACTGACTGTCACCCTCAGGGTAACCCACACAATTGTGGAGTCAGACTACGTTGGTGTCCAGTGGGGGAGTTATTATTACCCTCTCCTAGCCACTTACTTATCAAAACACTTGATCCTGCTGACAGATTCACTCAGGTCTTTGGTCTTTACTTTGATCTTTGCTGATGTCATCAGGACTCGGTTTGGTCCTTCTCATCTGTCCGACACCGTCTCCTTTAGTTTACGTCATCAGGCTGTACATAGCACCTCATGCTTTGAGCCTGGGGTGAGATCCCACGTAGGCGGATTAGTGGAGTTGTATTGTGACTATCAAACCCTCCGCATCTGTACTCTTCCTCTGGTAAGTTACTTGTCTGGGCGGCCGCTTAGAATTGTGACACTGCCGTCAGTTCATGATAAACGCGTTGTACTGGCTCAGGCTGTGCCTGCCGCATCTCAGTGATGGAGTTCATCGTGTTAAAAGTCTTTTAGTTCATATTTACTGGCACTTGCTGGGGACCCCCAACTCTTGTCAATTGTTAAAATAAATACTAATCTGGTGATAACATCATCCGCATACACTATAAACGTTGTTCTAAGTACATACAATAATGTCAGGCCCTTAAATGACATCAAACACCTTTATATAAGGAAAAACTTCTCTGTTACAATGGACAGGACACCTAGAAGATGTGTGATTACTGGGTACATTTCATTTGCACTTGGTGATACCCTTTCAGCAGGATTTGTACCTTGATCTGAGCTGATTGCCTAGAACATCTCCACCTCACAGAAACATACACAGATTCCACATGTTTATCTGACAAGTGTCTCAAACCAATTTTTCTTACTCTAATCTGGTTCGTTCTACCTGGGAAGGCCTCTCAAGGTCTGTTCTCTTCGTGGGAGGCGGGTATGATAAAGTTGGCACCGGTCTGCCAGGACTGTTCTGTAGGCAAATCAAACAGCTCTAACAGAATTTAGCAGCAACAGCTGTAAAGCCTGGGACATACCAATTAGATCTTAATCAAATAATTAATTTGAAGAAAAACATTAACAAATAGCATCTTTACATCAAACGTTCACACTGGTCAGTAACTAAAACTTAAAAATTGGTTCTTCTTCTTTATATACATATCTATACATACACATATACACTGCACAGAATTCTCTGCTCTCTGCGCATGCGCATGTACAGCTGTCTGAGATCATCACGTACTTACCTCTGCGCATGCGCATGTACAGCTGTCTGAAATCATCACATACTTACCTCTGCGCATGCACATGTACAGCTGTCTGAAATCATCACATACTTACCTCTGCGCATGCGCATGTACAGCTGTCTGAGATCATCACGTACTTACCTCTGCCCATGCGCATGTACAGCTGTCTGAAATCATCACATACTTACCTCTGCGCATGCGCATGTACAGCTGCCTGAAATCATCACATACTTACCTCTGCGCATGTACAGCTGTCTCAAATCATCACGTAATTACCTCTGTGCATGCGTATGTACAGCTGTCTGAAATCATCACATACTTACCTCTGCGCATGCGCATGTACAGCTGTCTGAAATCATCACATACTTACCTCTGCGCATGCGCATGTACAGCAGTCTGAAATCATCACATACTTACCTCTGCGCATGTACAGCGGTCTGAAATCATCACGTACTAACCTCTGCGCATGCGTATGTACAGCTGTCTGAAATCATCACATACTTACCTCTGCGCATGCGCATGTACAGCTGTCTGAAATCATCACATACTTACCTCTGCGCATGTACAGCTGTCTGAAATCATCACGTACTTACCTCTGCGCATGCACATGTACAGCTGTCTGAAATAATCACATACTTACCTCTGCACATGTACAGCTGTCTGAAATCATCACGTACTTACCTCTGCGCATGCGTATGTACAGCTGTCTGAAATCATCACATACTTACCTCTGCGCATGCGCATGTACAGCTGTCTGAAATCATCACATACTTATCTCTGCGCATGTACAGCTGTCTGAAATCATTACGTACTTACCTCTGCACATGCGCATGTACAGCTGTCTGAAATTATCACGTAATTACCTATGCGCATGCGCATGTACAGCTGTCTGAAGTCATCACGTAATTACCTCTGCGCATGCGCACGTACAGCTGTCTGAAATCATCACGTAATTACCTCTGCGCATGCGCATGTACAGCTGTCTGAAGTCATCACGTAATTACCTCTGCGTATGCGCACGTACAGCTGTCTGAAATCATCACATACTTACCTCTGCACATGCGCATGTACAGCTGTCTGAAATCATCAAATACTTACCTCTGCACATGCGCATGTACAGCTGTCTGAAATCATAATTTACTTACCTCTGCGCATGCGCATGTACAGCTGTCTGAAATCATCACATACTTACCTCTGCGCATGTACAGCTGTCTGAAATTATCACGTACTTACCTCTGCGCAAGTACAGCTTTCTGAAATCATCACGTACTTACCTCTGCGCATGCGCATGTACAGCTGTCTGAAATCATCAGGTACTTACCTCTGCACATGCGCATGTACAGCTGTCTGAGATCATCACGTACTTACCTCTGCCCATGCACATGTACAGCTGTCTGAAATCATCACATACTTACCTCTGCGTATGCGCATGTACAGCTGTCTGAAATCATCACATACTTACCTCTGCGCATGCACATGTACAGCTGTCTGAAATCATCACATACTTACCTCTGCGCATGCGCATGTACAGCTGTCTGAGATCATCACGTACTTACCTCTGCCCATGCGCATGTACAGCTGTCTGAAATCATCACATACTTACCTCTGCGCATGCGCATGTACAGCTGCCTGAAATCATCACATACTTACCTCTGCGCATGCGCATGTACAGCTGTCTGAAATCATCAGGTACTTACCTCTGCCCATGCGCATGTACAGCTGTCTGAGATCATCACGTACTTACCTCTGCCCATGCGCATGTACAGCTGTCTGAAATCATCAGGTACTTATGTCAGGTCCGTATTTCACACCGAATAACCACCTCTGTAAATTTAAAGCTGAAGGCATGCCTGGAGAGAAGTACACCACACAGATGTTTGGTACACAGCTTCCCTCTGTCAGCCAGGAGGAAGACTGAAAACTTTTTATTCAGAACAAAGAAACACAGAAAGAGACACATGCCCCTCCCCAGAGATGTGGGAGTGCCCAAGCCCCCACCAGTTTTTCTGACTCACTCTTCTTGCATTCCAGGGGGCGGTGTCTTCCATAGGTGTGTCCGACATGCACAAAGAACTTGTTATATATATATATATATCAGTATATTACACAAAGAACTGAAATGTATATACATATGTGTGAGGATAATATTTTTCAAACAATATACATAGTATTGATCCCTGACAGTCCCCCCTAAAAATATTATTACTCTATCCCTGAGTCTTGCCCAGCAACCTACCACTGACCACTCGAACCAGGCGGGTAGGGGTTTTGGATTTCTTCACCAGCTTGAGACGAGCTACTTCTGATGAGTAACCCCCCTTTGTACCTGGACTTCCAAGGTGTCGGAGTGGTCCTAACTTTCCCTATTCTCCTCTGGATACAAGATGATTGTCTTGATATAATCTACAAACCGTTGCTGGTTGTAATATATATATATATATAATTAATCCGGTCTACATTTTATTAATGGTAACAACTGTCGCACTGTCACTTACTGTCCTGATGGGACTTTTACCCCTGCAGATATGACAGGTCATGGGCAGCACAGTGACCTTCACCTCACACCTTCACATAAAACTCCTCAGATTGTAATTTGCAGCACCGTGGCATATTTACACACATTATAATTATAAACCTCAGACATTATAAACAATAGGGCCTCAACTAATAATCATAATGCTATCACCCTCAGGTTTCGGGTCCCATCAGTTCATTGCCAGTCCTGTACACCATCGTCTTCTTCTTCTCCTGTCTTCTGCTCTTCACTGACTGTCACCCTCAGGGTAACCCACACAATTGTGGAGTCAGACTACGTTGGTGTCCAGTGGGGGAGTTATTATTACCCTCTCCTAGCCACTTACTTATCAAAACACTTGATCCTGCTGACAGATTCACTCAGGTCTTTGGTCTTTACTTTGATCTTTGCTGATGTCATCAGGACTCGGTTTGGTCCTTCTCATCTGTCCGACACCGTCTCCTTTAGTTTACGTCATCAGGCTGTACATAGCACCTCATGCTTTGAGCCTGGGGTGAGATCCCACGTAGGCGGATTAGTGGAGTTGTATTGTGACTATCAAACCCTCCGCATCTGTACTCTTCCTCTGGTAAGTTACTTGTCTGGGCGGCCGCTTAGAATTGTGACACTGCCGTCAGTTCATGATAAACGCGTTGTACTGGCTCAGGCTGTGCCTGCCGCATCTCAGTGATGGAGTTCATCGTGTTAAAAGTCTTTTAGTTCATATTTACTGGCACTTGCTGGGGACCCCCAACTCTTGTCAATTGTTAAAATAAATACTAATCTGGTGATAACATCATCCGCATACACTATAAACGTTGTTCTAAGTACATACAATAATGTCAGGCCCTTAAATGACATCAAACACCTTTATATAAGGAAAAACTTCTCTGTTACAATGGACAGGACACCTAGAAGATGTGTGATTACTGGGTACATTTCATTTGCACTTGGTGATACCCTTTCAGCAGGATTTGTACCTTGATCTGAGCTGATTGCCTAGAACATCTCCACCTCACAGAAACATACACAGATTCCACATGTTTATCTGACAAGTGTCTCAAACCAATTTTTCTTACTCTAATCTGGTTCGTTCTACCTGGGAAGGCCTCTCAAGGTCTGTTCTCTTCGTGGGAGGCGGGTATGATAAAGTTGGCACCGGTCTGCCAGGACTGTTCTGTAGGCAAATCAAACAGCTCTAACAGAATTTAGCAGCAACAGCTGTAAAGCCTGGGACATACCAATTAGATCTTAATCAAATAATTAATTTGAAGAAAAACATTAACAAATAGCATCTTTACATCAAACGTTCACACTGGTCAGTAACTAAAACTTAAAAATTGGTTCTTCTTCTTTATATACATATCTATACATACACATATACACTGCACAGAATTCTCTGCTCTCTGCGCATGCGCATGTACAGCTGTCTGAGATCATCACGTACTTACCTCTGCGCATGCGCATGTACAGCTGTCTGAAATCATCACATACTTACCTCTGCGCATGCACATGTACAGCTGTCTGAAATCATCATGTACTTACCTCTGCTCATGCGCATGTACAGCTGTCTGAAATCATCACGTACTTACCTCTGCGCATGTACAACTGTCTGAAATCATCACATACTTACCTCTGCGCATGCACATGTACAGCTGTCTGAAATCATCACGTATTTACCTCTGCGCATGCGCATGTACAGCTGTCTGAAATCATCACGTACTTACCTCTGCGCATGCGCATGTACAGCTGTCTGAAATCATCACGTACTTACGTCTGCGCATGTACAGCTGTCTGAAATCATCACGTACTTACCTCTGCGCATGTACAGCTGTCTGAAATCATCACATACGTACCTCTGCGCATGTACAGCTGTCTGAAATCAGCACATATTTACCTCAGCGCATACGCATGTACAACTGTCTGAAACCATCACGTACTTACCTCTGCGCATGCGCATGTACAGCTGTCTGAAATCATCATGTACTTACCTCTGCGCATGCGCATGTACAGCTGTCTGAAATCATCACATACTTACCTCTGCGCATGCGCATGTACAGGTGTCTGAAATCATCACATACTTACCTCTGCGCATGCGCATGTACAGCTGTCTGAAATCATCACGAACTTACCTCTGCGCATGCGCATGTACAGCTGTCTGAAATCATCACATACTTACCTCTGCGCATGTACAGCTGTCTGAAATCATCACGTACTTACCTCTGCGCAAGTACAGCTTTCTGAAATCATCACGTACTTACCTCTGCGCATGTGCATGTACAGCTGTCTGAAATCATCACAAACTTACCTCTGCACATGCGCATGTACAGCTGTCTGAAATCATCACATACTTACCTCTGCGCATGTACAGCTGTCTCAAATCATCACGTACTTACCTCTGTGCATGCGTATGTACAGCTGTCTGAAATCATCACATACTTACCTCTGCGCATGCGCATGTACAGCTGTCTGAAATCATCACATACTTACCTCTGCGCATGCGCATGTACAGCAGTCTGAAATCATCACATACTTACCTCTGCGCATGTACAGCGGTCTGAAATCATCACGTACTAACCTCTGCGCATGCGTATGTACAGCTGTCTGAAATCATCACATACTTACCTCTGCGCATGCGCATGTACAGCTGTCTGAAATCATCACATACTTACCTCTGCGCATGTACAGCTGTCTGAAATCATCACATACTTACCTCTGCGCATGTACAGCTGTCTGAAATCATCACGTACTTACCTCTGCGCATGCACATGTACAGCTGTCTGAAATAATCACATACTTACCTCTGCACATGTACAGCTGTCTGAAATCATCACGTACTTACCTCTGCGCATGCGTATGTACAGCTGTCTGAAATCATCACATACTTACCTCTGCGCATGCGCATGTACAGCTGTCTGAAATCATCACATACTTATCTCTGCGCATGTACAGCTGTCTGAAATCATTACGTACTTACCTCTGCGCATGCACAGCTGTCTGAAATCATCACATACTTACCTCTGCGCATGTACAGCTGTCTGAAATCATCACGTACTTACCTCTGCGCATGCACATGTACAGCTGTCTGAAATAATCACATACTTACCTCTGCACATGTACAGCTGTCTGAAATCATCACGTACTTACCTCTGCGCATGCGTATGTACAGCTGTCTGAAATCATCACATACTTACCTCTGCGCATGCGCATGTACAGCTGTCTGAAATCATCACATACTTATCTCTGCGCATGTACAGCTGTCTGAAATCATTACGTACTTACCTCTGCGCATGCACAGCTGTCTGAAATCATCACATACTTACCTCTGCGCATGCACAGCTGTCTGAAATCATCACGTACTTACCTCTGCACATGCGCATGTACAGCTGTCTGAAATCATCATGTACTTACCTCTGCGCATGTACAGCTGTCTGAAATCATCACGTACTTACCTCTGCGCATGCGTTAAAGAGGTCTTTTTACTGATCATCTAAGCGGTAACTTCCATTGGTCGGTGCATATGTCTGTCACACTGGAAGGGGTCGACTCTCTACCCCGTTTCTATTGGTTGTTCCTCACGGAATCCTCACCTGTTTATTATTTTCATTTTATTTAAGAACAGGATATCCGCGGCATTAGCCCCTGTACCCCTGGGGACGCTACATGAGTAGCGAAACATGTCAGGGGGGGCTCTTTTGAATTTGAAATACATGCTTTGTTAGACCTATTGATACTTGGCATCTAGTGTAGGTTCAGCGTTCTGCAGCCGCTGGTTCTCCAGGTCCTATCACCTCAAGTGCCTACCGCCACACAATTCATTGGGTATGGCATTATGCAGATCCTGTCTAGCAGCAAGCATGGTTATTTTAATCCATGTATGTGGTTCGTCTATTTGCTTACATGGCCTAATAAAGATTTACAATTTAACTGTTTATGATGGTTAGAAAAATGAGGGCTTTTTTTGCCGGTTGACATCCAGTTGTTATATATTGATTACGCACCCGCCAACTATCAGGGTCTCTCTTTTTTTGTTTTTGGTCCTCAGAATCATCTCCTCTGGTGGAACCAAAGTCAGACACCAATGAGATGAAGATATAAGAAGAAGACACCAAGATGGATGGAATCATGAAGACATTGAAAAGACTCCAAAAACATAACAAGACGTTCCGGAGGAACGCAAAGGACTGGACTTAATGAGAATTGTTCCCACTTCGGGTCTAAACCATGTGTCATCTGCTGCTGGAATGAAGACTAGTTTGTATTTTGGAGGCTGGTATTTGTCCAGGAACGAGGGTGATTGGGAAAGAATAATTCTCTCATCTGAAAACTTTGGTTTTTGTGACAGTCAAAAAAACGTATGACATTAACATCTCGATGACACGTTCCCCTCTGCTACATCTGGAGAAGACATATTCCATTTTTCCTAGACAGTGAATAAAATAAAGGTTTGTTATTTGTGATTGTAATGCTCCGGGAAGAACTGCTACGTTATGTGATCCCAGTGCGGACCCTGAGGAGGGTGGAGCAAGATATGAAAGAACACCAAAGAGAAAATCCCTGGGTGCCCCGCCGCCTCAAGCCCTGCACCGGCATACTTGCCAACTGTCCCAAATTTGCCGGTACTGTCTCAAGTATTCAGGGACAATCCGGGCAATTTTTTTCCCCGAGCATGTCCCGGTAACAGCAGCCCTCTGAAGTTAAGCTCCCCATCATTCTTCTGGAGTAACATAGCCATATACTGACCTTCCCGCTCCTGAGTCGGGTCCGTTTCACCTTCGGGCGCGGTGCTGGGTCCTGACGCTGTTCAGCGCAGCGCAAAAAACGCCCTGGCATATAATAGCATCGGGAACCAGTGCTGCGCCCGGAGGTAAAGTGAACCCGACATAGGAGCGGGGAGGGTAAGTATATGTCTGTTGGGGCGCTGTATGTGAGCCTATCGTGTGTTAGAGTATGTTCACACGCACTAATTACGGACGTAATTCGGGCGTTTTTGCCCCGAATTACGTCCGAAAATAGCGCCTCAATAGCGCTGACAAACATTTGCCCATTGAAAGCACTGGGCAGACGTTTGTCTGTTCACACGAGGCATAATTTACGCGCCGCTGTCAAATGACGGCGCGTAAATAGACGCCCGCGTAGAAGAAGTGACCTGTCACTTCTTTGGCCGTAATTGGAGCCGTTATTCATTGACTCCAATGAATAGCAGCGCCAATTACGTCCGTAATGGACGCGGCGTTCAAGCGCCTGCACATGCCGCTACGGCTGAAATTACGGGGATGTTTTCAGGCTGAAACATCCCCGTAATTTAGCCGTTACGGACGCCCTCGTGTGAACATACCCTTATGCTGTCGGCTGGAGCCATGTATCTAAGCCTATCGTGTGTGATACTGTCTGCTGGAGCCATGTATCTAATCCTAACATGTGTGATACTCTCTGCTGAGCAATGTATCTAATCCTATCATGTGTGATACTCTCTGCTGAGCAATGTATCTAATCCTCTCATGTGTGATACTCTCTGCTGAGCAATGTATCTAATCCTATCATGTGTGATACTGTCTGCTGAGCTGTGTATCTAATCCTATCATGTGTGATACTGACTGCTGAGCTACTGTATCTAATCCTATCATGTGTGATACTGTCTGCTGAGCTGTGTATCTAATCCTATCATGTCTGATACTGTCTGCTGAGCTGTGTATCTAATCCTATCATGTGTGATACTGTCTGCTGAACTGCTGTATCTAATCCTATCATGTGTGATACTGTCTGCTGAGCTGTGTATATAATCCTATCATGTGTGATACTGACTGCTGAGCGGTGTATCTAATCCTATCATGTGTGCTACTGTCTGCTAAACTGCTGTATCTAATCCTATCATGTGTGATACTGTCTGCTGAGCTGTGTATCTAATCCTATCATGTGTGATACTCTCTGCTGAGCAATGTATCTAATCCTCTGATGTGTGATACTCTCTGCTGAGCAATGTATCTAATCCTATCATGTGTGGTACTGACTGCTGAGCGGTGTATCTAATCCTATCATGTGTGCTACTGTCTGCTGAACTGCTGTATCTAATCCTATCATGTGTGATACTGTCTGTGGAGCTGTGTATCTAATCCTATCATGTGTGATACTGTCTGCTGAGCTGTGTATCTAATCCCATCATGTGTGATACTGCCTGCTGAGCTGTGTATCTAATCCTATCATGTGTGATACTGTCTGCTGACCTGTGTATCTAATCCTATCATGTGTGATACTGTCTGCTGAGCTGTGTATCTAATCCTATCATGTGTGATACTGTCTGCTGAGCTGTGTATCTAATCCTATCATGTGTGATACTGCCTGCTGAGCTGTGTATCTAATCCTATGATGTGTGATACTGTCTGCTGAGCTGTGTATCTAATCCTATCATGTGCGATACTGCCTGCTGAGCTGTGTATCTAATCCTATCATGTGTCATACTGTCTGCTGAGCCGTGTATCTAATCCTATCATGTGTGATACTGTCTGCTGAGTCCTGTATCTAATCCTGTCCTGTGTGATACTGTCTGCTGAGCTGTGTATCTAATCCTATCATGTGTGATACTGTCTGCTGAGCTGTGTATCTAATCCTATCATGTGTGATACTGTCTGCTGAGCCAGTGTATCTAATCCTATCATGTGTGATACTGTCTGCTGAGCTGTGTATCTAATCTTATCATGTGTGATACTGTCAGCTGAGCTGTGTATCTAATCCTATCATGTGTGATACTGTCTGCTGAGCAATGTATCTAATCCTATCATGTGTGGTACTGACTGCTGAGCTGTGTATCTAATCCTATCATGTGTGATACTGTCTGCTGACCTGTGTATCTAATCCTATCATGTGTGATACTGCCTGCTGAGCTGTGTATCTAATCCTATCATGTGTGATACTGCCTGCTGAGCTGTGTATCTAATCCTATCATGTGTGATACTGTCTGCTGAGCTGTGTATCTAAGCCTATCATGTGTGATACTGTCTGCTGAGCTGTGTATCTAATCCTATCATGTGTGATACTGTCTGCTGAGCTGTGTATCTAATCCTATCATGTGTGATACTGTCTGCTGAGCTGTGTATCTAATCATATCATGTGTGATACTGTATTCTGAGCTGTGTATATAATCCTATCATGTGTGATACTGTCTGCTGAGGTGTGTATCTAATCCTATCATGTGATACTGCCTGCTGAGCTGCTGTATCTAATCCTATCATGTGTGATACTGTCTGCTGAGCTGTGTATCTAATCCTATCATGTGTGATACTGCCTACTGAGCTGTGTATCTAATCTTATCATGTGTGATACTGCCTACTGAGCTGTGTATCTAATCCTATCATGTGTGATACTGTCTGCTGAGCTGTGTATCTAATCCTATCATGTGTGATACTGTCTGCTGAGCCAGTGTATCTAATTCTATCATGTGTGATACTGTCTGCTGAGCTGTGTATCTAATCCTATCATGTGTGATACTGTCTGCTGAGCCACTGTATCTAAGCCTATCATGTGTGATACTGTCTGCTGAGCCACTGTATCTAAGCCTATCATGTGATACTGTCTGCTGAGCTGTGTATCTAATCCTATCATGTGTGATACTGCCTACTGAGCTGTGTATCTAATCCTATCATGTGTGATACTGCCTGCTGAGCTGTGTATCTAATCCTATCATGTGTGATACTGCCTACTGAGCTGTGTATCTAATCCTATCATGTGTGATACTGCCTGCTGAGCTGTGTATCTAATCCTATCATGTGTGATACTGTCTGCTGAGCTGTGTATCTAATCCTATCATGTGTGATACTGTCTGCTGACCTGTGTATCTAATCCTATCATGTGTGATACTGTCTGCTGAGCTGTGTATCTAATTCTATCATGTGTGATACTGTCTGCTGACCTGTGTATCTAATCCTATCATGTGTGATACTGCCTGCTGAGCTGTGTATCTAATCCTATCATGTGTGATACTGTCTGCTGAGCTGTGTATCTAATCCTATCATGTGTGATACTGTCTGCTGACCTGTGTATCTAATCCTATCATGTGTGATACTGCCTGCTGAGCTGTGTATCTAATCCTATCATGTGTGATACTGTCTGCTGACCTGTGTATCTAATCCTATCATGTGTGATACTGCCTGCTGAGCTGTGTATCTAATCCTATCATGTGTGATACTGTCTGCTGAGCTGTGTAACTAATACTATCATGTGTGATACTGTCTGCTGAGCTGTGTATCTAATCCTATCATGTGTGATACTCTCTGCTGAGCAATGTATCTAATCCTCTCATGTGTGATACTCTCTGCTGAGCAATGTATCTAATCCTATCATGTGTGATACTGACTGCTGAGCGGTGTATCTAATCCTATCATGTGTGCTACTGTCTGCTGAACTGCTGTATCTAATCCTATCATGTGTGATACTGTCTGCTGAACTGCTGTATCTAATCCTATCATGTGTGATCCTGTCTGCTGAGCTGTGTATCTAATCTTATGATGTGTGATACTGCCTGCTGAGCTGTGTATCTAATCCTATCATGTGTGATACTGCCTGCTGAGCTATGTATCTAATACTATCATGTGTGATACTGTCTGCTGAGCTGTGTATCTAATCCTATCATGTGTGATACTCTCTGCTGAGCAATGTATCTAATCCTCTGATGTGTGATACTCTCTGCTGAGGAATGTATCTAATCCTATCATGTGTGATACTGACTGCTGAGCGGTGTATCTAATCCTATCATGTGTGCTACTGTCTGCTGAACTGCTGTATCTAATCCTATCATGTGTGCTACTGTCTGTGGAGCTGTGTATCTAATCCTATCATGTGTGATACTGTCTGCTGAGCTGTGTATCTAATCCCATCATGTGTGATACTGCCTGCTGAGCTGTGTATCTAATCCTATCATGTGTGATACTGTCTGCTGACCTGTGTATCTAATCCTATCATGTGTGATACTGTCTGCTGAGCTGTGTATCTAATCCTATCATGTGTGATACTGTCTGCTGAGCTGTGTATCTAATCCTATCATGTGTAATACTGTCTGCTGAGCTGTGTATCTAATCCTATCATGTGCGATACTGCCTGCTGAGCTGTGTATCTAATCCTATCATGTGTGATACTGTCTGCTGAGCCGTGTATCTAATCCTATCATGTGTGATACTGTCTGCTGAGCTGTGTATCTAATCATATGATGTGTGATACTGTCTGCTGAGCCACTGTATATAATCCTATTATGTGTAATACTGTCTGCTGAGCTGTGTATCTAATCCTATCATGTGTGATACTGTCTGCTGAGCTGTGTATCTAATCCTATCATGTGTGATACTGTCTGCTGAGCCAGTGTATCTAATCCTATCATGTGTGATACTGTCTGCTGAGCTGTGTATCTAATCCTGACATGTGTGATACTGTCTGCTGAGCTGTGTATCTAATCCTATCATGTGTGATACTGTCTGCTGAGCCACTGTATCTAATCCTATCATGTGTGATACTGTCTGCTGAGCTGTGTATCTAATCCTATCATGTGTGATACTGTCTGCTGAGCTGTGTATCTAATCCTATCATGTGTGATACTGTCTGCTGAGCAATGTATCTAATCCTATCATGTGTGGTACTGACTGCTGAGCTGTGTATCTAATCCTATCATGTGTGATACTGTCTGCTGACCTGTGTATCTAATCCTATCATGTGTGATACTGCCTGCTGAGCTGTGTATCTAATCCTATCATGTGTGATACTGCCTGCTGAGCTGTGTATCTAATCCTATCATGTGTGATACTGTCTGCTGAGCTGTGTATCTAAGCCTATCATGTGTGATACTGTCTGCTGAGCTGTGTATCTAATCCTATCATGTGTGATACTGTCTGCTGAGCTGTGTATCTAATCATATCATGTGTGATACTGTATTCTGAGCTGTGTATATAATCCTATCATGTGTGATACTGTCTGCTGAGGTGTGTATCTAATCCTATCATGTGATACTGCCTGCTGAGCTGCTGTATCTAATCCTATCATGTGTGATACTGTCTGCTGAGCTGTGTATCTAATCCTATCATGTGTGATACTGCCTACTGAGCTGTGTATCTAATCCTATCATGTGTGATACTGTCTGCTGAGCTGTGTATCTAATCCTATCATGTGTGATACTGTCTGCTGAGCCAGTGTATCTAATTCTATCATGTGTGATACTGTCTGCTGACCTGTGTATCTAATCCTATCATGTGTGATACTGTCTGCTGACCTGTGTATCTAATCCTATCATGTGTGATACTGCCTGCTGAGCTGTGTATCTAATCCTATCATGTGTGATACTGCCTGCTGAGCTGTGTATCTAATACTATCATGTGTGATACTGTCTGCTGAGCTGTGTATCTAATCCTATCATGTGTGATACTCTCTGCTGAGCAATGTATCTAATCCTCTCATGTGTGATACTCTCTGCTGAGCAATGTATCTAATCCTATCATGTGTGATACTGACTGCTGAGCGGTGTATCTAATCCTATCATGTGTGCTACTGTCTGCTGAACTGCTGTATCTAATCCTATCATGTGTGATACTGTCTGTGGAGCTGTGTATCTAATCCTATCATGTGTGATACTGTCTGCTGAGCTGTGTATCTAATCCCATCATGTGTGATACTGCCTGCTGAGCTGTGTATCTAATCCTATCATGTGTGATACTGTCTGCTGACCTGTGTATCTAATCCTATCATGTGTGATACTGTCTGCTGAGCTGTGTATCTAGTCCTATCATGTGTGATACTGTTTGCGGAGCTGTGTATCTAATCCTATCATGTGTGATACTGCCTGCTGAGCTGTGTATCTAATCCTATCATGTGTGATACTGCCTGCTGAGCTGTGTATCTAATACTATCATGTGTGATACTGTCTGCTGAGCTGTGTATCTAATCCTATCATGTGTGATACTGTCTGCTGACCTGTGTATCTAATCCTATCATGTGTGATACTGCCTGCTGAGCTGTGTATCTAATCCTATGATGTGTGATACTGTCTGCTGGGACCTGTATCTAATCCTATCATGTGTGATACTGTCTGCTGAGCTGTGTATCTAATCCTATCATGTGCGATACTGCCTGCTGAGCTGTGTATCTAATCCTATCATGTGTGATACTGTCTGCTGAGCCGTGTATCTAATCCTATAATGTGTGATACTGTCTGCTGAGCTGTGTATCTAATCCTATCATGTGTGATACTGTCTGCTGAGCTGTGTATCTAATCCTATCATGTGTGATAATGTCTGCTGAGCCAGTGTATCTAATCCTATCATGTGTGATACTGTCTGCTGAGCTGTGTATCTAATCCTATCATGTGTGATACTGTCTGCTGAACTGTGTATCTAATCCTATCATGTGTGATACTGTCTGCTGAGCCAATGTATCTAATCCTATCATGTGTGATACTGTCTGCTGAGCTGTGTATCTAATCCTATCATGTGTGATACTGCCTGCTGAGCTGTGTATCTAATCCTATCATGTGTGATACTGCCTGCTGAGCTGTGTATCTAATACTATCATGTGTGATACTGTCTGCTGAGCTGTGTATCTAATCCTATCATGTGTGATACTGTCTGCTGACCTGTGTATCTAATCCTATCATGTGTGATACTGCCTGCTGAGCTGTGTATCTAATCCTATGATGTGTGATACTGTCTGCTGAGCTGTGTATCTAATCCTATCATGTGTGATACTGTCTGCTGAGCTGTGTATCTAATCCTATCATGTGCGATACTGCCTGCTGAGCTGTGTATCTAATCCTATCATGTGTGATACTGTCTGCTGAGCCGTGTATCTAATCCTATCATGTGTGATACTGTCTGCTGAGCCGTGTATCTAATCCTATCATGTGTTCATGAAATGAATCAAGCTGACAGCATGGGGTCACCCCTACAAATTACTTTACCATTTGCAAAATATGGATATAATTTCAAAAATCACATGGACTTCAAAATTGTGGAAATAATTGATGTAAAGCTTTATCGCCACCTGGTGGCACAGTCTGGTCACTGCACAAGAAGTAGGACACATTGCAAATACAAGTTTTATATACAGCAATATATAAGAAGCGCAATAATAGCAGTAAAGACGTTAATTTCTAGAATAAATGTAAACATTATCACATACTTTTATATGCTACCTATATTTTTAGAAACTAACTGAACAAGAATGGCAGAAGTCCTGGTGTCCACTTTCAATGTGACAGTGATCACAATATAGTTACATTTTACCTATGCTGTAAAAAACAAACACAGGCCGGGAGGGCAAAAACACTTAATTTTAAGAAAGCCAATTTCCCCAGGATGAGGGCGGCAATTCAGGATATAGACTGGGAAGAACTAATGTCAAATAATGGGACAAATGATAAATGGAAGATTTTCAAATCTACTTTGGGTAATTATAGTGCAAAATTTATTCCTATAGGTAACAAGTATAAACGACAAAAATTAAACCCCACATGGCTTACACCTTCTGTGAAAGGGGCAATACATGACAAAAAAAGGGCATTTGAAAAATGCTAATCTGAGGGTACAGCTGTAGCCTTTGTAAAATATAAAGAGCTTAATAAAATCTGTAAAAAGGTAATAAAATCAGCAAAAATACAAAATGAAAGGCAGGTGGCCAAGGATAGTAAAACAAATCCCCAAAATTCTTCAAGCATATAAATCCCAAAAAGCCAAAGTCTGAACATGTAGGACCCCTAGATAATGGTAATGGGGAGTTGGTCACAGGGGATCAAGAGAAGGCAGAGTTACTAAATGGGTTCTTCAGCTCTGTATACAACAGAAGAGCAGCTGATATAGCCGGTGCCAGTGCTGAGGAGCTGATGTAGCCGGTGCCAGTGCTGAGGAGCTGATGTAGCCGGTGACAGTGCTGAGGAGCTGATGTAGCCTGTGCCAGTGCTGAGGAGCTGATGTAGCCGGTGCCAGTGCTGAGGAGCTGATGTAGCCGATGCCAGTGCTGAAGAGCTGATGTAGCCGGTGCCAGAGCTGAGGAGCTGATGTAGCCCGTGCCAGCGCTGAGGAGCTGATGTAGCCGGTGCCAGCGCTGAGAAGCTCATGTAGCCAGTGCCAGCGCTGAGGAGCTGATGTAGCCGGCGCCAGCGCTGAGGAGCTGATGTAGCCGGCGCCAGTGCTGAGGAGCTTATGTAGCCGGTGCCAGCGCTGAGGAGCTGATATAGCCGGTGCCAGTGCTGAGGAGCTGATGTAGCCGGTGCCAGCGCTGAGGAGCTGACGTAGCCGGTGCCAGTGCTGAGGAGCTGACGTAGCCGGTGCCAGTGCTGAGGAGCTGACGTAGCCGGTGGCAGTGCTAAGGAGGTGACGTAGCCGGTGCCAGTGCTGAGGAACTGATGTAGCCGGTGCCAGTGCTGAGGAGCTGATGTAGCCGGTGCCAGTGCTGAGGAGCTGATGTAGCCGGTGCCAGTGCTGAGGAGCTGATGTAGCCGGTGCTAGTGCTGAGGAGCTGATGTAGCCGGTGCCAGTTCTGAGGAGCTGATGTAGCCGGTGCCAGTTCTGAGGAGCTGATGTAGCCGGTGCCAGTGCTGACGCAGCCGGTGCCAGTGCTGAGGAGCTGATGTAGGTGCAGGTAGATGATTTCCGTTGGCTTGTTGGTCAAAAAATATGATTTTCACTTTAGGTGCAAAAGGTGCTGGGTTCAAATCTTGGACGATCCCGTGCTTTAAAAGAGGTGTTACTCGAGAAACGTTGTTTTAAATCATTTTAAAAGTCTCTGCGAAAAAAACAAAACGTTGCCTTGGATAAAAGCATTACATTTGCTTGTTTGCCTAGGAACATGATTTTTTCTTCAGGTTTGAGAGTTCCTAATTTTAAATCTCTTACGAGACTGTGCGTTAAAAAAATAATGTTTCTTAAGGCCTCGTGCACACTTCCATCACCATTTTCACGGCCGTGTGATTTCCGTGTGCACTTCGTGTTTCAGTTTCCGAGCACAGAGCATGGTACTGTCCAGGGTGCTGAAAGAGCAGGGTTGTTCAGTGCTCGTCACTGTACAGGGTGCTGAAAGAGTTAATGGGCTGCACTGATCGGTGGTAACGCTTTCAGCACCCTGGACAGTGACTAGCGCTGAAGAATTACCATGCTCGGCGCACGCAAAATACAATTTTAATGAAATAAAAAATACAAAAATCAGTTCATACTTACCCAGAACTCCCTGCAGTTTCCTCCTGTCCGGCCTCCTGGGATGACGTTTCATCCCACGTGACCACCTCTGCAGCCAATCACAGGCTGCAGCGGCCACATGGACTGCCGCGTCATAGAGGGAGGTCGGACTGGAGGAAGAAGAGGGACTCGTCACCAAGACAACGACCGGGTACGTATGAACTGCTTTTTATTTTATTTTTATCAGCAGCCTCTTCTCTCTATCAGTGATGGATAGTGAAAAAACGCACCGGGTCTCTGCTTATCTGGACTCTTGATCCGTAGCTAATTTAATTCAGAGAGACCTAGTGGATCTTCTCCAGTTGCCCACAATCCCTCTGGAGAGGCCTTTGATTGTTCCATCTGTGAATGGACTACCTCTGCCAGACCCGGTTGTAGCCGTGACCAAGCCATTGAAGTTCCAAGTAGGAGCCCTTTTCTCATTATTTGTCTGTCTAAGGCCATCAAGCCTGTGCTGCTCGGCCTGCCCTGTCTCCGACTTCATTCGCCAGTTCTGGACTGGAATTCAAGAGAGGTCCTCCAGTGGGGTCCCAAGTGTCTCAACCGCTGTCTGGTACAGATTTGTCCGGTCCAGCCTCCTCTGCCTCAGTCCTTGGCAGGATTGCCTTGCCATTATTCTGCATTCTCGGATATCTTCAGCAAGAAAGAGGTAGGGATGCGGCCTCAACACCGGGCATATGACTGTCCTATTGAGCTGACTCCTGGTGCATCCCTTCCCCGTGGTAGGGTATATCCTCTCTCCAGAGACTCAGTCCATGTCCGCCTATATTAAGGAGAGCCTTGAGAGGGGATTCATACGGAAGTCCTCCACTCCAGCTGGAGCTGGGAGGTTCTTTTTCAAGAAAAAGGATGGTTCTCTGCGACCCTGCATCTACTACTGGTGTCTCAACCAGATCACGGTAAAAAAGAGGAATCCGTTGCCATTGATTTCTGAACTGTTTGATCGCATACAAGGAAAAATGTTTCTATGCTCGACCTGTGGGGGTGGGGGGGGCTTATAACCTAATCCGGATTCACCGGAATGACGGATGGCAGATGGCATTTATCTAGTAATGCCCCTCGGCCTGCGTAACGCTCCCGCAATCTTCCAAGAGTTTGTTAATGACATCTTCCATGACCTCCTCTATGTGTGTGTTGTGGTCTATCTTGATGACATCTTGATTTTCTCTCCAGATCCAATGACTCATCGGAGACATGTCCGTCAAGTTTTGCTGCGATTAAGGGAGAATCATCTGTACGCCAAGATGGAGAAGTACATGTTTGAGAGAAATGCTCTACCCTTCCTGGGCTACATCATCTCGGATCAAGGCCTCAAGATGGATCCTGAGAAGATAAAGGCCGTCCTGGAATGGCCACGCCCTCAAGGCTTGAGGTCCATACAGCGTTTCCTGGGATTCGCTAATTTCTACAGACAGTTCATTCCGAACTTCTCCTCACTGACATCTCCTATCTCTACCCTCACCAAGAAAGGCATGAACACCAAGGTGTGGACTCCAGAAGCGGAATCCGCATTTAATAGCCTGAAGACTGCCTTCACGTCAGCCTCTACCCTCCATTATCCAGATGTAGCTCGACAGTTTTCGTTGAAGGTGGACGCCTCCTCTGTTGGTGCTGGTGCACTCCTGTTCCAGAGAGGTTGCAAGGGCAAGACAATGGTATGTGGCTATTACTCTAAACTCTTCTCTTCCGCAGAATGCAACTACTCGATTGGGGATCGGGAGTTACTGGCCATCAAAATGGCCCTGGAGGAGTGGAGACATCTGCTAGAGGGCACAGTTCATCCCATCTTGATATTCACCAACCACCTATCTCCAGATGGCCCAATGACTGAACTCCCGTCAAGCCTGGTGATCGCTGTTCTTTGCCCGGTTCCAGTTTAAGCTCAACTACCATCCGGCCGACAAGAATGTGAGGGCCGATGTTTTGTCCATGTCGTTCGAGACAGAGGACACTATGGAGTCTACACAAAGTATTATTGACCCGTTTTGCATTGTCTCTGTCAACCCTCTGCAAGTTAGAGACATCCCTCCGGGAAGGACTTTTGTGCGCCTGGCAGAGAGAGGTAGAATCCTCTGCTGGGGACACAGCTCCAGACTGGCAGGTCACGTGGGTACCCGTAAGATCCGAGACCTGATTGCCTGTCATTTCTGATGGCCCACGCTGCCCAAAGACATCATGGACTTTGTTTCATCCTGCTCGGTGTGCGCAGCTAACAAGGTTGCTCACTCCAAACCTGCTGGCCTGCTCCAGCCACTGCCTATGCCCGATGCTCCCTTGCAGCATATAGCAGTGGACTTTGTTACGGACCTGCCCCTCTCTGCGGGATGCAGTGCGGTCTAGGTGGTGGTGGATAGATTTTCGAAAATGGCTCACTTCGTTCCGCTGACCGGTCTACCGTTGCTTATCGATTGGCCGCCCTCTTCATCCAACACATCTTCCACCTACATGGCTTGCCTCGGCATATCGTGTCTGATCGGGGGGTTCAATTAACCTCATGGTTCTGGAGAGTCCTCTGTAAACTCCTCAATGTAAAGTTGTGTGAAGGATGGTTTATTTGCTTATATTCTCTGTATGAAATTACATTATGAATTATCAAGCAGGATGCCGAATTACTAAAATAAGTATTCTCCATTTTGTAATGAACTTTCCTCTTTATAATTCAAAGAAACATCTTATCTTCATGTGTTAAACGTGTGGCCTTCATAGCCCATTGTAGCGGGTTGGCTGAACGCCCAGACATAAAGCAGTGCAACTATTTCTCATTATAGCAACAAATTCCCCCATGAGAACAAACCACTAACAACTGCCCATTGTATTCTTGTCTCCAGGTGTTACCTGATGTCAGCATTTTAATGAAGAATTAGAATTATGTATTTGAAATATTCTTATGGTCTGCTATTTGCTGAATGAGAAATATGTCACATTGTCTCTTAACCTCAAGTCTACACCCCATTTGAATGATATTATTATAATTGAGTTTGGCAATAAACCCCCAGAGGAGTATTTTGAGCATATCAGCAGCGTCTGTGTGTTATTTCTCCTCTCTCGATATATATCGGTATGAAATCTCCTGATTAGGATGCTGGATAAAGTTCCTGGCGTGAGTGTCTGTTAGAACACTCGTCTAAATTTCAGTCTAATATATTTTGAGCCATTGACTTCCACAACAGTTGGAATTTTCCTTAGCTTACCATCCTCAGTCCAATGATCAAGTCGAGAGGATCAACCAAATCATGGTGAACTACCTACGACACTTCATCTCCAAGCAGCATGATGACTGGGTACAGCTTCTTCCTTGGGCCGATTTCTCGTCCAATAATCATACAAGCGAGTCCACAAGAAATACACCGTTCTTTATAGTCTATGGCCAACACCCAATAATTCCTCTCCCGATGTCGGTTATGCCCGAAGTGCCCGTAGCTGATTCTGCTTTTAGGCACTTCCTGCAGATCTGGCAGCAGACTCGGTCCTCTAATCTGCTGGCATTGGACCGCATGAAACGTAAGGCAGACACAAGGACAAGAGAACCTCCACAGTTTTCTCCAGGTACCAAGGTCTGGCTGTCCTCCAGGAATATCCTGTTGAGTGTGCCATCTTACATGTTTGCTCCCAGGTTCCTCGGACCCTTCGAAATCTTGCAACAGATCAACCCGGTCTCCTACAAGCTTCGGCTGCCTCCTCCCCTTAAGATCCCCAACTCCTTCCATGTCTCACTTCTGAAGCCTGTGGTCCTGAACCGCTATGCCAAGATTTCTACTCCTGCAGTGGCTTCCAGCGGTTCATCGGATACATTTGAGGTTAAGGAGATCTTAGACACCAGCAGAGTTGGTGGAAAAAAACGTTTATTTGGTGCATTGGAGGGGGTTTGGTCCAGAAGAGAGGTCTTGGGAGCCAGAAGAGAACCTCAATGCTCCTACTCTCCTGAAGAAGTTTCTCTCTCGCTCTGGTCCCAAGAGGAGGGGGCGTAAGAGGGGGGATACTTTAATGCCCATGGCCGGGGGCCGCCAGGTTTACTTACCTCCTGACGACCGCAGCCATGGATCTGTGTGCGCTGGTCCCTATTTCCTCCTCAGGAGACATGTGCGATCACTTCCGCTTCACTCGGCTTGGTCCCGTAGGGTGCGAGCGGATGCTCGTGCCCGCTCTTAAAGGGCCAGTGCGCGCACCTGAGTAAAGGCACCAAATTAGCAAATGAGCACCCTGGACTATAAAAAAGGCCCAGCCCCTTCGTGCATTGCCTGAGCGTTGTTGTTATTACCTATGTTTGTCCCTGAAAATGGTCCCGTAGTTTTTTTTTCTAGTTCCCAGTGTTCCATTCCTGCTTCCTGTATCCTGTGTCCCGTACTATTCAGAACCAAGTGCTGTATAGAGTTGGAGTCGTGGTGCGCTAAGTATTACACCTGTCCTGTTACACCACGCCTGGTGTCTGCCTGCTGCCAAAGTCTCATCCGAGCCTGTCTTGCTGCTGTCCGATGTTGCCGCAGGTACATCCATTGGACTATAGACTTTGACCTGTGTTGTGTTGGCCAGCTGCCATACTGTTAAAGGGAATGTGTTGCCAGAAAAACATGTTTTTTTAAAAAAAATTAAACATTTAGTGTGTGGGTGATTAAACACTGTTCAAATTTTTTTTATTTTTTTGCACGAGTCCAGGTAATATTATAAATTATTTCTAATTTATAATACTACCCATTTTTGGTCACTAGATGGAGCTGTTCCCAAAATTGCAGCATTGCAACATTGGGTTAAAATCCCTCGCTCTAGTGAGCTCTCAGCATCCCCCCTCCTTTATCCTGGCTAGTGCCGGGATAAACGAGGGGTTTGAACGATGTAACCTCCTACACTGTGTGTCGCCATTTTTTGAGCTAACCCACAGTGTAGTAGGTTTACATACAGTAGTAAACACACACAAACACGAACATACATTGAAATCTCTTACCTGCTCCTGCCTCCGCGGCTCCCTCCGGCCCGTCCGCTCCGTTTGCTGCCGCTGGTGCAAGTGCACAAATCCGGAAGCCGCGACCGGAAGTAGTAATATTACTGTCCGGCCGCGACTTCCGGTCCACAGGAAAATGGCGCCGGACGGCGCCAATTTCGAATAGGACTGTGTGGGAGCGGCGCATGCGCAGTTCCCACACAGACGCCGTACACTGCAGTCAATGGGACGGGAGCCGTTCGCAGTCCCTATGGGACTGTGGCTGCCGTATTCCATGTCTGTATGTGTCGTTAATCGACACACACAGAAATGGAACACAAAATGGCAGCCCCCATAGGGAAGAAAAAGTGTAAAAATAAGAAAAAGTAAAACACAAACACACAAATGAATATAAACGTTTTTAATAAAGCACTAACATCTTTAACATATAAAAAAATAATTTGTGATGACACTGTTCCTTTAAGGCGGTACGGCCTAGTGGGTCCACCCACCCAACGTGACACCATTTTTTCTCAAAACCTACTTCTAAAAGGTATTCTGAAACTCTGCTACTTAAGAAACATTATTTTTTTAAAGCACAGTCTCGTAAGAGATTTAAAACTGGGAACTCTCAAACCCAAATAAAAAATCATGTTCCTAGGCCAACAAGCAAACGTAATACTTTTTTTCAAGACAACAATTTTGTTTTTTCTCACGCGGCGTTTTTCGCTGCGTTTTTTCGGCCGTTTTTGGAGTTGTTTTCTATAGAGTCTATGAAAAACGGCTCCAAAAACGGCCCAAGGAGTGGCCTGCACTTCATTTTTGCGGCCGTTTTTTTACGTGGCCGTTTTTCAAAACGGACGTGTAAAAAAACGGCCCGTCAGAACAGAACACCGTTTTCCCATTGAAATCAATGGGCAGATGTTTGGAGGCGATCTGTATCTGCTTCCGATTTTTCGTCCGAAAATAGGCCGTGTGAACATACCCTAAAGGTTCTTTAAATGGATGCTTCTTATGCAACAAAGTTTTTAAAAGCACAGGTTCATCCGAGATTTAAAAACATAGGAACTCTCACACCCCAAAAAACAACAACCATATTCTTGGACCATGGAGGCTGAAATTATTTGGGGGGTCTGCTCTGCAGTTTGGATTCATTTATGGGTCTGGTCTGAAGTCTAAATTATATTAGGAGTCTGGTTTAATTTAGGGTTCTGGTCTGTGGTTTGCAATAATTTCGGGGTTTGGTTACTATTTAAAGGCCCACCTTCGACCCCTTGGTAAAAGATATATGTGAGGTATGGTATTCCATACATTCAACTTTAATGAAATAGGAAAGAAGAATTGATCCAGCGCTGTTTGAAGATAAAAGGGATACAATGTTCCCACTTTTATTGACACGGAAAAATGGTTAAAATTGGAATGAGACGCAGTGTCAAGGTGGTTTTCATGCGGGCGAATGCCCGAGCTACGCGTTTCGAACACTGACATTGTTCTTTTTCGTGGCAGAAATACCATGGCAGAAATACCTACTTTAATTCCTAAGCCCTCACCATGCCTCCCGGTAGGTATTCTCTCTGTGCTCCTGAAAAAACCTGAATTGTCATATCCAGACATGTGGGAAGCACTCAATGCACACTCTATCCACGACCTTCTGAGTAGTCACACCATCCCTGATGAACCCAGTTTTCTTAAACTCCTTCCTGGACTCACGTACTTACATTATCACCAATTTAGAAATGTCTGTTCCCAGTTCTTGAAGTCTAAAGGTACTATTAGGCTGGGTTCACACGAGCACATTAACGTCCGTAATGGACGGACGTATTTTGGCCGGAAGTCCCGGACCGAACTCAGTGCAGGGAGCCGAGGTCATAGTTATGTATGACGCTAGGAGTCCCTGCCTCTCTGCAGGACAACTGTCCCGTACTGTAATCATGTTTTCTGGGTGTAATAATCTGCAGGCATCATATGTCCTAGGGGGAGCTACACTGGGGAGTCACTAGTTGAGAAGGATCTGGGTGTAATAACCTGCATGCATCATATGTCCTAGGGGGCGCTACACTGGGGGAGTCACTTGTAGAGAAGGATCTGGGTGTAATAATCTGCAGCATCATATGTCCTAGGGGGGCTACACTGAGGGAGTCACTTGTAGAGAAGGATCTGGGTGTAATAATCTGCAGCATCATATGTCCTAGGGGGGGGGCTACACTGGGGGAGTCACTTGTAGAGAAGGATCTGGGTGTAATAATCTGCAGCATCATATGTCCTAGGGGGCGCTACACTGGGGGAGTCACTTGTTGAGTCGGATCTGGGTGTAATAATCTGCAGGCATCATATGTCCTAGGGGGCGCTACACTGGGGGAGTCACTTGTTGAGTCGGATCTGGGTGTAATAATCTGCAGGCATCATATGTCCTAGGGGGCGCTACACTGGGGGAGTCACTTGTTGAGTGGGATCTGGGTGAACTTGTAGATCATAGACTAAATAACAGCACAATTTCAATCAGCTGCTAAAAAGGCCAGCAGGATATTGTCGTGTATTAAAGAGGCATGGACTCGCGGGACAGGGATGTAATATTACCATTTTACAAAGCATTAGTGAGGCCTCATCTAGAATATGCAGTTCAGTTCTGGGCTCCAGTTCATAGAAAGGATGAAAACTACAAAGAAGAGCAACGAAGCTAATAAGGGGCGCGGAGAATGTAAGTTATGAGGAAAGATTAAAAGAATTAAACCTATTTAGCCTTGAAAAGAGACGACTAAGGGGGGACATGATTAACTTATATAAATATATTAATGGCACATACAAAAAACATGGTGAAATCCTGTTCCATGTAAAACCCCCTCAAAAAACAAGGGGGCGCTCCCTCCGTCTGGGGAAAAAAAGGTTCAACCTGCAGAGGTGACAAGTCTTCTTTACTGTGAGAACTGTGAATCTATGGAATAGCCTACCGCAGGAGCCGTCACAGCAGGGACAGGAGATGCTGCAAAAAAGGCAAAGATCATTTCCTAGAACAAAAAAGTATCAGCTCCGATGTGTAGAAATGTTTCCCTTCCCTTTTCCCATCCCTTGGTTGAACTTGATGGACATGTGTTTTTTTCAA
Source organism: Rhinoderma darwinii (assembly GCF_050947455.1). Classification (NCBI taxonomy): domain Eukaryota; kingdom Metazoa; phylum Chordata; class Amphibia; order Anura; family Rhinodermatidae; genus Rhinoderma; species Rhinoderma darwinii. The sequence continues at coordinate 10,256,005 of NC_134690.1, read as the reverse complement.
CCGTACAAATTATGTAACTATGTAACTATATGTAACTATGTAACTATGTAACTATGTAACTATGTGTAACTATGTAACTATGTAACTATGTAACTATGTAACTATGTAAATATGTAACTATATAACTATATGTAAATATGTAACTATATGTAACTATGTAAGTATGTAACTATATGTAACTATATGTAACTATATGTAACTATATGTAACTATGTAACTATATGTAACTATGTAACTATGTAACTATGTAACTATGTAAATATGTAACTATATAACTATATGTAACTATGTAACTATATGTAAATATGTAACTATATGTAACTATGTAAGTATATGTAACTATGTAAGTATATGTAACTATATGTAACTATGTAACTATATGTAACTATGTAAGTATATGTAACTATATGTAACTATATGTAACTATGTAACTAACTGTAGCTATATAACTATATGTAACTATGAAAGAATATTGTTGTTGTCGGCAGCACATCACTCTGTGGAAACAGGGAGATGTGCTGCTGACATGATAGAAATTATGGGGATGAGCTATCGGAGTAACGAGCGCTCGTCCCCATACATTTCTTCTGTAAAAGGAGCAAACGAGCACCAATCAACGAGCTGTCTCTTGATCGGCGCTCGTTTTTACAGCCCAGATTGGCCAGTGTAAAAGGACCATAATACCGACCTTGTCTTGTCTTTTGATATGATACCATTAGCCAAGCCTTTCAAACTATATACACCATCGAAAAACAATTTGATCACCCACTTAATTGCAGCAGCGAAAACCCTGATTCCACTTTATTGGTTTCAGACCCGACCTCCTTCCTTACAGACCTGGCTCTTCAAAGTTCCATCCCAAATCTATAGATTTGAGAAAATATCTAACTGGACTAATAGGAGACATGATGCCTTATTTAAAATATGGACCCCTTGGGCCAATTTTTAAGCGCAACACCTCATGGCTCCTGTTCATAATCCATCATCTTCCTTTTTCCCGGCTTTTGGGCGTCTTCTCGGAAGACGAGGATTAAGATTGTGTAACCACCTCCCCCCCCCCCACCTCCTCCCCTTGCTTTGTTTTTGTTATTGAGGGCCCTCTCCGCAGTGAGGCATGTTTTGCTCACATGTATATTTGACTATTTTATGTTTCTTTTGTTAAAACAATAAATAACGAATGTTTAAAAAACTCTATAAATGAGTGACTGTATTTATGCAGACAGCTTATTGCCAAATAGCAGCAGGAATCCAGGTCACACCATGTAACACAACTCCGTCTGTTGACCGTTAATCGACTCGCGTTCTTTTTTTTTATTTTTGGACTGGCCCGTGGCCAAAATACAAGTTCATTGTGCAGATGTTGGATGTGTTTTGGCCGCTGTTCTGCATTGTCGCTGGCCTTTCTTCTGCTCAAGTTCTCTTTGAGTTAAAAAACATTACACATTACAACAACCAATAATATTATGAGAATAGGGGCCCCCGATCAAAAATAAAACCTATCCCCCCTGCTGTAACTTTTTAATTACACCACTATCCCAATACAGGGTACCCTGGCAGAAGTGTAAATTTAAAGCTCCTGGGACAAAAATAAAATAAAAAATCTTCTCTTCTGTGAAAGGGCCAGCATTAGTTGGGCCCCATCTTCTCAAGGGCCCCGTGACAGCTGCCTGTGCTGCCTCTATGGAGTTAAGGAGAGAAAGAAAGAGGAAGACAGAAAAAAAAGGACAAAGAGGGAGATACAGGACGAGAGTAAGGGCTCGTCCACACGCTGCATAATTGGCGCGTTTTTTCCTTCCGAGATTTTGGACCGAAAAAACGCAGCAGAATACAGTAGCAGCATAGTGGGTGAGATTTAACAAATCTAATCCACACGCTGCGTAAAAATTCAGAGCAGAAATTTACCTGCGGTGCGTATTTTTCGGACCGCAGCATGTCAATTCCTGCTGCAAAAAGTGCACAGAACTGCTGCGTTTTTCAGAGATCTCCCATCTCCCAACATTGAGAAGAATGCAGCAAAATCTGCACCATTTTCTGCCGTAAAAAACGCAGGAAATGGTGCGTTTTTGCCGCAGCGGAAAGTCTGTGACTTTCAGCGAAATTGGTGTACAAATTTTCTGCAACAATTCCATTGTGTGTGGACTAAGAACGAGACAAAGAAAGAAACAGAGAGTGAAGGCTTTGAGGTCATCTACCGACTCTTGTTATTTTACATGGTGTAGGTCAGGGGTCTCAAACTCAGCCGGGTACAGGGGCCGCACATAGAAAAAACCCACATTACTTTCAAATTTGATAAAATACTAAATTACTGTTAATCAATTTGTTATTTGAACTACTATAAAGCGGGATTCACACGACCGGGTCCCGCCCGAGCCTGAGTGTCGGCCGGTAAAATCTGCCACTTTGCCCGGCCGGTTTGCATAAAGTTTTGGGCAGATCTGGACAGTGACATCAGCGGCAACTCCTGAAGGGAATACCCATGTGTTCGGGGATTCCGCTTCAGGAGTTTCCCCTGATGTCACTGCCCAGATATGGACAGAGACATCAAGCGCTCTGTCCAGGAGCGGAATCCCCGAAAACACGGGGTTTACGCTCCTTCAAGGAGCTAAAGTGGGGCTAGCACATAGCAGAGCGAGGAGATACCTCCCTGCTCTGCTATAGTGGCGTCGCTACAGTAGTAGCAGCCGCAGCAGCAGCTGCTAGCGGCACCATGGAAGGTGTCGCCGGGCCAGGGCGCTTTTATAACAAGCAGGGGAAGGGAGCCAGCGCAGCGCTCCCTCCACCTGCTGTACACCCCGGCCCTGCCACACAGTGTACAGCGTAACCATTCGTCCGAATGGCATCAACTCCTCCTCCTCACATGCACTCTGCGCTGTGAGGAGGAGGAGATAGAGCGCAGGCTCCGGAAAACCCGGCCATCACTCGGGACACATTCTGGTGATGGCCGTGTATTACCCGGCCCCATAGACTTCTATGGGAGCCGGGCGGCCGGGCACCCGGCCTAAAATAGAGCATGTCCTATTTTTTGACGGCCAGTTTTCCCGGCCATCAAAAAATCGGTCGTGTGAATAGCCCCATTAGGGGTCTATTATTCCTAATGCAGCCGGGTGCCGGCCGATTTATGAACGGCCGGCACCTGGCCGGGAAACCCTGTCGTGGGAATGAGGCCTTACACTACATTACTATAATAATACTACATTACTATAATACAATACTACATTACTATAATACTACATTACTATAATAACACTACATTACTATAACACTACATTACTATGATACTACATTACTATAATACTACATTACAATAACAATACTACATTACTATAATACTACATTACTATAATACTACATTACTATAAAAATACTACATTACTATAATACTACATTACTATAATACTACATTACTATAATACTACATTACTATAACACTACATTACTATAACAATACTACATTACTATAACACTACATTACTAAAATAATACTACATTACTATAATACTACATTACTATAACCATACAACATTACTATAATACTACATTACTATAATACTACATTACTATAACAATACTACATTACTATAACACTACATTACTAAAATAATACTACATTACTATAATACTACATTACTATAACCATACTACATTACTATAATACTACATTACTATAATACTACATTACTATAACACTACATTACTATAATACTACATTACTATAATACTACATTACTATAACACTACATTACTATAACAATACTACATTACTATAATAATACATTACTATAACAATACTACATTACTATAATACTACATTACTATAACACTACATTACAATAACAATACTACATTACTATAATAATACTACATTACTATAATACTACATTACTATAACAATTATACATTACTATAATACTACATTACTATAACAATACTACATTACTATAATACTACATTACTATAACAATACTACATTACTATAATACTACATTACTATAATAACACTACATTACTATAATACTACATTACTATAACAATACTACATTACTATAATACTACATTACTATAATAATACTACATTACTATAATACTACATTACTATAACAATACTGCATTACTATAATAATACTACATTACTATAATACTACATTACTATAACACTACATTACAATAACACTACATTACTATAATACTACATTACTATAATACTACATTACTATGATACTACATTACTATAACAATACTACATTACTATAATACTACATTACTATAATACTACATTACTATAATAATACTACATTACTATAATACTACATTACTATAATACTACATTACTATAATACTACATTACTATAACAATACTACATTACTATAATACTACATTACTATAATACTACATTACTATACTACATTACTATAATAATACTACATTACTATAACAATACTACATTACTATAATACTACATTACTATAATACTACTTTACTATAACAATACTACAATACTATAATACTACATTACTATAACACTACATTACTATAACAATACTACATTACTATAATACTACATTACTATAATACTACATTACTATAACACTACTACATTACTATAATACTACATTACTATAATACTACATTACTATAACAATACTACATTACTATAACACTACATTACTATAATAATACTACATTACTATAATACTACATTACTATAACCATACTACATTACAATAATACTACATTACAATAATACTACATTACTATAATAATACTACATTACTATAACACTACATTACTATAATACTACATTACTATAATACTACATTACTATAACACTACATTACTATAACAATACTACATTACTATAATAATACTACATTACTATAACACTACATTACTATAACAATACTACATTACTATAATAATACTACATTACTATAATACTACATTACTATAATAATTATACATTACTATAATACTACATTACTATAACACTACATTACTATAATACTACATTACTATAATAATACTACATTACTATAATACTACATTATTATAATAATACTACATTACTATAATAATACTACATTACTATAACAATACTACATTACTATAATACTACATTACTATAACAATACTACATTACTATAATAATACTACATTACTATAACTATACTACATTACTATAATACTACATTACTATAATAATACTACATTACTATAATACTACATTACTATAATACTACATTACTGTAACAATACTACATTACTATAATAATACTACATTACTATAATAATACTACATTACTATAACACTACTACATTACTATAATACTACTACATTACTATAACAATATTACTATTACAATACTGCATTACTATAACACTACATTACTATAATAATACTACATTACTAGAATACTACATTAATATAATAATACTACATTACTATAATACTACATTACTATAACAATACTACATTACTATAATACTACATTACTATAATAATACTACATTACTATAATACTACATTACTATAATAATACTACATTACTATAATACTACATTACAATAATAATACTACATTACTATAATAACACTACATTACTATAACAATACTACATTACTATAATAATACTACATTACTATAACACTACATTACTATAACACTACATTACTATAATACTACATTACTATAGCAATACTACATTACTATAATAATACATTACTATAATAATACTACATTACTATAACACTACATTAGTATAACAATACTACATTACTATAATAATACTACATTACTATAATACTACATTACTATAACAATTATACATTACTATAATATTACATTACTATAACAATACTACATTACTATAATACTACATTACTATAATAATACTACATTACTATAATATTACTACATTACTATAACACTACATTACTATAATAAAACAACATTACTATAATAATACGACATTACTATAATACTACATTACTATAATACTACATTACTATAACAATACTACATTACTATAACAATACTACATTACTATAACAATACTACATTACTATAACACTACATTACTATAATAATACTTTACTATAATACTACATTACTATAACACTACAATACTATAATAATACCACATTACTATAACACTACATTACTATAACACTACATTACTATAATAACACTACATTACTATAATAATACTACATTACTATAATAATACTACATTACTATAACACTACATTACTATAACACTACATTACTATAATAACACTACATTACTATAACTATACTACATTACTATAACTATACTACATTACTATAATAACACTACATTACTATAATAATACTACATTACTATAATAATACTACATTACTATAATAATACTATATTACTATCATAATACTACATTACTATAATAATACTACATTACTATAATACTACATTACTATAATACTACATTACTATAACAATACTATATTACTATAATACTACATTACTATAACAATACTACATTACTATAACAATACTACATTACTATAATACTACTACATTACTATAACACTACATTACTATAATACTACATTACTATAATACTACATCACTATAACAATACTACATTACTATAACAATACTACATTACTATAACACTACATTACTATAAAACTACATTACTATAATACTACATTACTATAATACCACATTACTATAATACTACATTACTATAATACTACATTACTATAATACTACATTATTATAATACTACATTACTATAACACTACATTACTATAATAATACTACATTACTATAATACTACATTACTATACTACATTACTATAACAATACTACATTACTATAATACTACATTTCTATAATACTACATTACTATAATAATACTACGTTACTATAATACTACATTACTATAATAATACTACATTACTATAATACTACATTAGTATAACAATACTACATTACTACAACACTACATTGCTATAAAAATTATAAATTACTCTAATACTACATTACTATAGCAATTCTACATTATTATAATACTACATTACTATAACAATACTACATTACTATAACAATACTACATTACTATAATACTACTACATTACTATAACACTACATTACTATAATACTACATTACTATAATACTACATTACTATAACAATACTACATTACTATAACAATTATACATTATTATAACAATACTATATTACTATAACAATACTACATTACTATAATAATACATTACTATAACACTACATTACTATAAAACTACATTACTATAATACTACATTACTATAATACTACATTCCTATAATACTACATTACTATAATACTACATTATTATAATACTACATTACTATAACACTACATTACTATACTACATTACTATAATAATACTACATTACTATAATACTACATTACTATAACACTACATTACTATAATACTACATTACTATAACACTACATTACTATAACACTACATTACTATAATACTACATTACTACAACAATACTACATTACTATAATACTACATTACTATAATAATACTACATTACTATAATACTACATTACTATAATATTACTACATTACTATAATACTACATTACTATAACACTACATTACTATAATACTACATTACTACAACAATACTACATTACTATAATACTACATTACTATAATAATACTACATTACTATAATACTACATTACTATAATATTACTACATTACTATAATACTACATTACTATAACAATACTACATTACTATAACAATTATACATTATTATAACAATACTATATTACTATAACAATACTACATTACTATAATACTACATTACTATAACACTACATTACTATAAAACTACATTACTATAATACTACATTACTATAATACTACATTCCTATAATACTACATTACTATAATACTACATTATTATAATACTACATTACTATAACACTACATTACTATACTACATTACTATAATAATACTACATTACTATAATACTACATTACTATAACACTACTACATTACTATAATACTACATTACTACAACAATACTACATTACTATAATACTACATTACTATAATAATACTACATTACTATAATACTACATTACTATAATATTACTACATTACTATAATACTACATTAGTATAACAATACTACATTACTATAACACTACATTGCTATAACAATTATACATTACTATAATAATACTACATTACTATAACAACACTACATTACTATAATACTACATTACTATAATACTACATTACTATAATACTACATTACTATAACAATTATACATTACTCTAATACTACATTACTATAGCAATTCTACATTATTATAATACTACATTACTATAACAAGGACTTGTTGAAGTAGAGCCTCCAATTCTGTTAATATTTTTATTTAAATTTTAATGTCCCTCCATGCTCTGGACCTGCCTACAAAAATTACGTTATAAGACTGTGCCATAATATGATATCAAAATCATGCAGATAAATAACAGATGACCAAAAAGGAAAAGAAAACGAAAAAGAATAAGGAGACCAATGGATATAGTCACATATAATATTGTGCCATGATATGAAGGTATCAATTAAATCAATGGCACAATACACGATTAGAGTTTACAATCCCGAAAATATTATAATTATAAATTAAAAAATATAAAATATTTAATAATATTAAAAATACCAAAAATATTAAGAAGAATAAGATAGATAAGATTAATAATTATAATTATGGGATTGATAAATAACCAGCAGTGATAACTATATTCACAATGTTTTATAAACTCATGTGAAACTATAGAACTGAGAATTTATATCCAAATTTTAATTGAACGTTTTATTTTTAAATAAAAAATAGTGTACTACATATATACAATTTCTATGTTCAATTATAGATTCTAAACCCTAATAAAAACAATAAATATAAAAACATAAAAACAAAATAAAAATAAAAATAAAAAGTAAAAACAATAAATTAATAAAATAAAATAATACAAAAAAAATAATTTAAATAATATATAATAAAACAAAATTATTCATAAAATTATTTTAGATGATATTTTAAAAGAATATACTGATGGATCAATGGATATAAATGTGACAAGAGATACCAATCCAAATAATAGTCTGTCTAATTCGTTTTCTACCCAGTTTATAAATTTAAATTGAAAAATTAAAGATTGGAAATAAATGTTCATAAATCCGATTAATTCACCTAAAAACTGCTGAAGTAGTTTCTGTATGAAATGGTTTGGTAATAAAAGTCAGCTACAATGTACAACTAATGTTCACTTTAATGTATCCTCAACACAGGATACAATGTAACAAGTTACTCTAGACTTGATTGGCTAGAAATAATGTCAATCAAATCTGGCCTGTAAAAGACGCCAGAAACAAAATGCTCCCGCCCCCGGAAGAAGCTGACTCAGTTCAGTGAAACGTACGTCGGGACCATACCGACTCTGATAGTAGGGAAAGATTATAGAGGGAGAGATTAGTACAATGAATATATAAAAATAAAGCTAATCCTACCGCATCTAGAGATTCGCTCTTGACAGAGCGGGAACGAATGAGTGTAGTGGCTATTACACTGCACACCACTTAGCCGTTCAGTGCCGATGACGTCGCGGCACTCACGGCTGAGACTCTGAATACTGCAGGCATAATACAGCCAGCAATTTCTCAGTCTCACTACCTAAGGGCGGGTTCACACGTGGCGGAATTTCACTTAAATTCCGCTGCGGACACTCCGCAGCGTTAATCCGCAGCGGTGCCGTTTGTCCATTGACTTACACTTTAATTTAGCAGTGTTCGTTTAGACGAGGCGTAAAATTCCGCTGCGGAGCATAGGCTGCGGAGCGGAATTTGGTGTCCGCAGCATGCTCTGTCTGTTGCGGAGCAGTGGCGGACTCATGGCGGAATTTCTCCATTGACTTCAATGGAGAGTCAAAATTCCGCAATGAAGTCCGCAGATCTTATGTGTGCTGCGGAGCGTATTGTTTTTACTACCATGACATTTCTTCATTCTGGCTGGACCTATGTATTTCTAGGTCTACAGCCAGACTGAGGAAGTCAATGGGGCTCCCGTAATGACGGGAGCGTTGCTAGGAGACGTCTGTAAATAGTCACTGTCCAGGGTGCTGAAAGAGTTAAGCGATCGGCAGTAACTGTTTCTGCACCCGGGACAGTGACTACCGATCTCAATATACATGTATCTGTAAAAAAACATATAAGTTCATACTTACCGAGAACTCCCTGCGTCTGTCTCAAGTCCGGCCTCCCAGGATGACGTTTCAGTCTAAGTGACGACTGCAGCCAATCACAGGCCAAGCACAGGCTGCAGCGGTCACATGGACTGGCGCGTCATCCAGGGAGGTCGGGCTGGATGCCGAAAGAGGGACGCGTCACCAAGACAACGGGCGGTAAGTATGAAATTTGTTTACTTTCACTAGGGAAAGTGCTGTCCCTTCTCTCTATCCTGCACTGATAGGGAGAAGGGAAGCACTTTTCCCGCAGTCCGCAGCGGCCAGTCCGCATCAATTTTCTGCACATTTTGTGCAGATCCGCAGCAGAATCTGCAACGCAGATTCTGTGCGGCATTGATGCGGACAGTTGCGGAGGAAATCCGCCACGTGTGGTCATGCCCTAAGAGTACTGACTGCTAACAGGCAGTCTGTCGGTCTATCTGAACGCAGCGATAGCTGTCATCCCAGCACCTCTGCTTAACACAGAATGGAGCAGTAACAGCTGCTCACTGAGAATTTACGTCTGTATAAACACAGTGATAGCCGTCATCCCTGCGCTGCTGCTCAACATTAGATCGGAGTGGCAGCACTGGGAGATAACTATACAATAAAAACGCATTGGTGATCAGTCAGCTGCTCACTCAGACTGTCTGCCTGTTTAAACGCAGTGCTAGCTGTTAACCCTGCGCTGCTACTCAATTACAGACGCAGCTGGTAATCCTGGGCTGCTAATCAATTAAAGACTAGAGTGGCAACGCTAGGAGAATATATATAACAATATACTCAGTGACCAGTCAGCTGTTCACTGAGACAGAGTACGATTCTTTGCGGTGTGCACATGCAGGGTTTATTATAAATCCAATATAGACCCTTGCAGCACCACCCCTTCTATTTCCACTGAAGGAGAAAAGCTATCAATAGCTTCCTTATCAGTGGAATTTGAAAATATTATAACCAAGAAATATATAATATAATAAAATAGGGTTGACAGACCTTATTTATAACAAAAACATTATAAACTGTGGCAATTAAAGGGGACATTGCACAGGACAAATCCTTTTCCTACTACATTAGGGCGGGTTCACACATGGCGGAATTTCACTTAAATTCCGCTGCGGACACTCCGCAGCGTTAATCCGCAGCGGAGCCGTTTCTCCATTGACTTTCACTTTAATTTAGCAGTGTTCGTTTACACGATGCGTACAATTCCGCTGCGGAGCATAGGCTGCGGAGCGGAATTTGGTGTCCGCAGCATGCTCTGTCTGTTGCGGAGCAGTGGCGGACTGGTTGCGGACTCATGGCGGAATTTCTCCATTGACTTCAATGGAGAGTCAAAATTCCGCAATGAAGTCCGCAGATCTTATGTGTGCTGCGGAGCGTATTGTTTTTACTACCATGACATTTCTTCATTCTGGCTGGACCTATGTATTTCTAGGTCTACAGCCAGACTGAGGAAGTCAATGGGGCTCCCGTAATGACGGGAGCGTTGCTAGGAGACGTCTGTAAATAGTCACTGTCCAGGGTGCTGAAAGAGTTACGCGATCGGCAGTAACTGTTTCTGCACCCGGGACAGTGACTACCGATCTCAATATACATGTATCTGTAAAAAAACATATAAGTTCATACTTACCGAGAACTCCCTGCGTCTGTCTCCAGTCCGGCCTCCCAGGATGACGTTTCATTCTAAGTGACGGCTGCAGCCAATCACAGGCCAAGCACAGGCTGCAGCGGTCACATGGACTGGAGCGTCATCCAGGGAGGTCGGGCCGGATGCCGAAAGAGGGACGCGTCACCAAGACAACGGGCGGTAAGTATGAATTTCTTTGACTTTCACTAGGGAAAGTGCTGTCCCTTCTCTCTATCCTGCACTGATAGGGAGAAGAGAAGCACTTTTCCTGCAGTCCGCAGCGGCCAGTCCGCATCAATTTTCTGCACATTTTGTGCAGATCCGCAGCCGTAATCCGCAACCCGGATTAGGTGCGGCATTGATGCGGACAGTTGCGGAGGAATTCCGCCATGTGTGGTCATGCCCTTAGTCGGTATCAATAAAACCATTGAAGGCGACATTTAACCCACCGTGCTCTACTTTTCCCTCTTTACCCATACCTACACTTTTCATTACTATAACAATACTACATTACTATAATACTACATTACTATAACAATACTACATTACTATAACACTACATTACTATAATACTACATTACTATAATAATACTACATTACTATAACAATACATTACTATAACACTACATTACTATAATACTACATTACTATAACACTACATCACTATAACACTACATTACTATAATACTACATTACTATAACACTACATTACTATAACACTACATTACTATAACACTACATTACTATAACACTACATTACTATAACACTACATTACTATAATACTACATTACTATAACACTACATTACTATAATACTACATTACTATAATAATACTACATTACTATAATACTACATTACTATAATACTACATTACTATAATAATACTACATTACTATAATACTACATTACTATAATACTACATTACTATAATACTACATTACTATAATACTACATTACTATAACACTACATTACTATAATACTACATTACTATAACACTACATTACTATAACAACACTACATTACTATAATACTACATTACTATAATACTACATTACTATAACAATACTACATTACATTACTATAATACGACATTACTATAATACTACATTACTATAAAACTACATTACTATAACAACACTACATTACTATAATACTACATTACTATAATACTACATTACTATAATACTACATTACTATAAAACTACATTACTATAACAACACTACATTACTATAATACTACATTACTATAATACTACATTACTATAACAATACTACATTACATTACTATAATACGACATTACTATAATACTACATTACTATAACACTACATTACTATAATACTACATTACTATAACACTACATTACTATAACACTACATTACTATAACACTACATTACTATAATAATACATTACTATAATACTACATTACTATAACAATACTACATTACTATAATACTACATTACTATAATACTACATTACTATAACACTACATTACTATAATACTACATTACTATAATAATACTACATTACTATAATACTACATTACTATAATACTACATTACTATAATACTACATTACTATAATAATACTACATTACTATAACACTACATTACTATAACACTACATTACTATAATAATACATTACTATAACACTACATTACTATAATACTACATTACTATAATACTACATTACTATAACACTACATTACTATAACACTACATTACTATAATAATACTACATTACTATAATACTACATTACTATAATACTACATTACTATAATACTACATTACTATAATAATACTACATTACTATAACACTACATTACTATAACACTACATTACTATAATAATACATTACTATAACACTACATTACTATAATACTACATTAGTATAATACTACATTACTATAACACTACATTACTATAATACTACATTACTATAATAATAATACTACATTACTATAATACTACATTACTATAACACTACATTACTATAATACTACATTACTATAATACTACATTATTATAATACTACATTACTATAACACTACATTACTATAATACTAAATTACTATAATAATAATACTACATTACTATAATACTACATTACTATAACACTACATTACTATAATACTACATTACTATAACACTACATTACTATAACACTACATTACTATAACACTACATTACTATAATACTACATTACTATAATAATACATTACTATAACACTACATTACTATAATACTACATTACTATAACACTACATTACTATAATAATACTACATTACTATAACACTACATTACTATAATACTACATTACTATAATAATACTACATTACTATAATAGTACATTACTATAACACTACATTACTATAACAATTATACATTACTATAACACTACATTACTATAATACTACATTACTATAACAATTATACATTACTATAATACTACATTACTATAATACTACATTACTATAATAATACTACATTACTATAATAATACTACATTACTATAATACTACATTACTATAATACTACATTACTATACTACATTACTATAATAATACTACATTACTATAACACTACATTACTATAATACTACATTACTATAATAATACTACATTACTATAATAGTACATTACTATAATACTACATTACTATAACAATTATACATTACTATAATAATACTACATTACTATAATACTACATTACTATAATACTACATTACTATACTACATTACTATAATAATACTACATTACTATAATACTACATTACTATAACACTACATTACTATAACAATACTACATTACTATAATACTACATTACTATAATACTACATTACTATAATAATACTACATTACTATAACAATACTACATTACTATAATACTACATTACTATAATACTACATTACTATAATATACTACATTACTATAATAGTACATTACTATAATACTACATTACTATAACAATTATACATTACTATAACACTACATTACTATAATACTACATTACTATAACAATTATACATTACTATAATAATACATTACTATAATACTACATTACTATACTACATTACTATAATAATACTACATTACTATAATACTACATTACTATAACACTACATTACTATAACAATACTACATTACTATAATACTACATTACTATAATACTACATTACTATAATAATACTACATTACTATAACAATACTACATTACTATAATACTACATTACTATAATACTACATTACTATAATAATACTACATTACTATAACAATACTACATTACTATAATAATACTACATTACTATAATACTACATTACTATAACAATACTACATTACTATAATAATACTACATTACTATAATAATACTACATTACTATAATAATACTACATTACTATAATACTACATTACTATAATAATACTACATTACTATAATACTACATTACTATAATACTACATTACTATAATACTACATTACTATAACACTACATTACTATAATACTACATTACTATAATACTAATACTACATTACTATAATACTAATACTACATTACTATAATACTACATTACTATAACACTACATTACTATAATACTACATTACTATAACACTACATTACTATAACACTACATTACTATAATACTACATTACTATAATAATACTACATTACTATAACACTACATTACTATAATACTACATTACTATAACACTACATTACTATAATACTACATTACTATAACAATTATACATTACTATAACAATACTACATTACTATAACAATTATACATTACTATAACAATACTACATTACTATAATACTACAATACTATAACACTACATTACTATAACACTACATTACTATAATACTACATTACTATAATACTACATTACTATAATACTACATTACTATAACAATTATACATTACTATAACAATACTACATTACCATAACAATACTACATTACTATAATACTACATTACTATAACAATTATACATTACTATAATAATACTACATTACTATAAAACTACATTATTATAATACTACATTACTATAACAATTATACATTACTATAACAATACTACATTACTATAATACTACATTACTATAATACTACATTACTATAACAATTATACATTACTATAATAATACTACATTACTATAATACTACATTACTATAATACTACATTACTATACTACATTACTATAATAATACTACATTACTATAATACTACATTACTATAACACTACATTACTATAACAATACTACATTACTATAATACTACATTACTATAATAATACTACATTACTATAACAATACTACATTACTATAATACTACATTACTATAATAATACTACATTACTATAACACTAAATTACTATAATACTACATTACTATAACACTACATTACTATAATACTACATTACTATAATAATACTACATTACTATAACACTACATTACTATAATACTACATTATTATAACAATACTACATTACTATAATACTACATTACTATAACTATACTACATTACTATAATACTACATTACTATAATAATACTACATTACTATAACACTACATTACTATAATACTACATTACTATAATACTACATTACTATAATACTACATTACTATAATAATACTACATTACTATAACACTACATTACTATAATACTACATTACTATAATACTACATTACTATAATAATACTACATGACTATAACACTACATTACTATAATACTACATTACTATAATACTACATTACTATAACATTACTACATTACTATAATACTACATTACTATAACACTACATTACTATAATACTACATTACTATAATACTACATTACTATAATACTACATTACTATAATAATACTACATTACTATAACACTACATTACTATAATACTACATTACTATAATACTACATTACTATAATAATACTACATGACTATAACACTACATTACTATAACACTACATTACTATAATACTACATTACTATAATACTACATTACTATAATAATACTACATTACTATAACACTACATTACTATAATACTACATTACTATAATACTACATTACTATAATAATACTACATTACTATAATAATACTACATTACTATAACACTACATTACTATAATACTACATTACTATAACAATACTACATTACTATAATACTACATTACTATAACACTACATTACTATAATACTACATTACTATAATAATACTACATGACTATAACACTACATTACTATAATAATACTACATTACTATAATACTACATTACTATAACACTACATTACTATAATAATACTACATGACTATAACACTACATTACTATAATAATACTACATTACTATAATACTACATTACTATAATAATACTACATTACTATAATACTACATTAGTATAACAATACTACATTACTATAACACTACATTGCTATAACAATTATACATTACTATAATACTACATTACTATACTACTACATTACTATAGCAATTCTACATTTTTATAATACTGCTACATTACCAGGGGTGAACCTAGCCTCTCTGCTGCTGGAGGTGAACTATAAAAAGGACGCCCCCCCCCCCAAATCTATTGGAGTTTTCTCATTACGAGCTTTACACAACAAACACGCAATATATACATTTTTTAAATAGGAAAACATTTGAAGTGCTGTTTGAAGTATGGAAAATATTTAAAGAATTCTTCTTACTGCCAATCAGTGCAGTGCAAATAGTACAGTCTGCCCTGCACTGCCCCATATCTCTCCTCGGCAGCCGGTCTCATTTGCGGCGTCACTCTCTGCAATTACATTCAGGCCAGTCCAGGACGGATCGCGTTTTGAAGCGGCACGTCCTGGGCTGGTTTCTTTGCTCTACCTGCTGTATTGTAGTGTCTGCCTGTGCTGGCTCGATGCCAGTGGTGGATTAATATGATCTTAGGCCCTGGGCTGTACACAAGTTATGGGCCCACATCCCATACGTAAGTATCACCTACATGTCAAAGTACATTACATGCCACTCTGCAGACTGTCTCCTAGCCTGATCATCTGCTGCCAAACTCACACTTCCCCACAGCCCCCACCACAGTAATGTACATAGATTGTAAGACCAACATTACCAATAATACCCCATACTGTTACTGAATAATACCCCATACTGTTACTGAATAATACCCCATACTGTTACTGAATAATACCACCAAACTCTTACTGAATAATACATTTATACTGTTACTGAATAATACCACCAAACTCTTACTGAATAATACCCCCATACTGTTACTGAATAATACCCCTACTGTTACTGAATAATACCCCCATATTGTTACTGAATAATACCGCCACACCATAACCACATAGTGACTGAATAATACCCCCATACTGTTACTGAATAATACCCCCATACCATAACCACATAGTGACTGAATAATACCCCCATACTGTTACTGAATAATACCGCCACACCATAACCACATAGTGACTGAATAATACCCCCATACTGTTACTGAATAATACCACCACACTATAACCAGATAGTGACTGAATAATACCCCCATACTGTTACTGAATAATACCGCCACGCCATAACCACATAGTGACTGAATAATACCTCCATACTGTTACTGAATATTACCTCCACACCATAACCACATAGTGACTGAATAATACCCCCATACTGTTACTAAATAATACCACCAAACCATAACCACATAGTGTCTGAATAATACCCCCATACTGTTACCGAATAATACCTCCACACCATAACCGCATAGTGACTGAATAATACCCCCATACTGTTACTGAATATTACCTCCACGCCATAACCACATAGTGACTGAATAATACCCCCATACTGTTACTGAATAATACCACCACACCATAACCACATAGTGACTGAATAATACCCCCATACTGTTACTGAATAATACCTCCACACCATAACCACATAGTGACTGAATAATACCCCCATACTGTTACTGAATAATACCCCCATACTGTTACTGAATAATACCACCACACCATAACCACATAGTGACTGAATAATACCCCCATACTGTTACTGAATAATACCACCACACCATAACCACATAGTGACTGAATAATACCCCCATACTGTTACTGAATAATACCGCCACACCATAACCACATAGTGACTGAATAATATCCCCATACTGTTACTGAATAATACCTCCACACCATAACCACATAGTGACTGAATAATATCCCCATACTGTTACTGAATAATACCGCCACACCATAACCACATAGTGACTGTATAATACCCCCATACTGATACTGAATAATATCCCCATACTGTTACTGAATACCACCACACCATAACCACATAGTGACTGAATAATACCCTCATAATGTTACTGAATAATACCTCCACACCATAACCACATAGTGACTGAATAATACCCCCATACTGTTACTGAATAATACCGCCACACCATAACTACATAGTGACTGAATAATATCCCCATACTGTTACTGAATAATACCTCCACACCATAATCACATAGTGACTGAATAATACCACCATACTGTTACTGAATAATACCGCCACACCATAACCACATAGTGACTGAATAATACCACCATACTGTTACTGAATAATACCACCACACCATAACCACATAGTGACTGAATAATACCCCCATACTGTTACTGAATAATACCCCCATACTGTTACTGTATAATACCAACACACCATAACCACATAGTGACTGAATAATACACTCATACTGTTACTGAATAATACCACCACACCATAACCACATAGTGACTGAATAATACCCCATACTGTTACTGAATAATACCACCACACAATAACCACATAGTGACTGAATAATACCACCAAACTGTTACTGAATAATACCGCCACACCATAACCACATAGTGACTGAATAATACCCCCATACTGTTACTGAATAATACCTCCACACTATAACCACATAGAGACTGAATAATACCCCCATACTATTACTGAATAATACCCCCATACTGTTACTGAATAATACCCCCATACTGTTACTGAATAATACCACCACACCATAACCACATAGTGACTGAATAATACCACCATACTGTTACTGAATAATACCGCCACACCATAACCACATAGTGACTGTATAATACCCCCATACTGATACTGAATAATACCCCCATACCATAACCACATAGTGACTGAATAATACCCCCATACTGTTACTGAATAATACCGCCACACCATAACCACATAGTGACTGAATAATACCCCCATACTGTTACTGAATAATACCACCACACCATAACCACATAGTAACTGAATAATATCCCCATACTGTTACCGAATAATACCTCCACACCATAACCGCATAGTGACTGAATAATACCCCCATACTGTTACTGAATAATACCGCCACACCATAACCACATAGTGACTGAATAATACCACCATACTGTTACTGAATATTACCTCCATACTGTTACTGAATAATATCCCCATACTGTTACTGATTAATACCCCTACACCATAACCTCATAGTGACTGACTAATACCCCATGCTGTTACTGAATAATGCCTCCATACCATAACCACATAGTGACTGAATAATACCACCATACTGTTACTGAATAATACCCCTACACCATAACCTCATAGTGACTGACTAATACCCCATGCTGTTACTGAATAATGCCTCCATACCATAACCACATAGTGACTGAATAATACCCCCATACTGTTACTGAATAATACTGCCACACCATTAACACATAGCGACTGAATAATACCCCCATACTGTTACTGAATAGTACTGCCACACCATAAACACATAGTGACTGAATAATACCCCCATACTGTTACTGAATAATACCGCCACATCATAACCACATAGTGACTGAATAATATCACCATACTGTTACTGAATAATACCACCACACCATAACCACAGTGACTGAATAATACCCCATACTGTTACTGAATAATACCACCACACCATAACCACATAGTGACTGAATAATACCACCATACTGTTACTGAATAATACCTATATACCCTAACCACATAGTGACTGAATAATACCTCCACACCATAACCACATAGTGACTGAATAATACCTCCACACCATAACCACATAGTGACTGAATAATACCCCCGTACTGTTACTGAATAATACCACCACACCATAACCACATAGTGACTGAATAATACCACATACGTTTACTGAATAATACCACCACACCATAACCACATAGTGACTGAATAATATCCCCCATACTGTTACTGAATAATACCGCCACATCATAACCACATAGTGACTGAATAATACCACATACTGTTACTGAATAATACCACCACACTATGACCACATAGTGACGGAATAATACCCCCATACTGTTACTGAATAATACCTCCACACCATAACCGCATAGTGACTGAATAATACCCCCATACTGTTACTGAATAATACCTCCATACTGTTACTGAATAATACCTCCACACCATAACAACATAGTGACTGAATAATACCTCCATACTGTTACTGAATAATACCTCCATACTGTTACTGAATAATACCGCCACACCATGGCCACATTTTACAACCACATAGTGACTGAATAATACCACATACTGTTACTGAATAATACCGCCACACCATAACCAGATAGTGACTGAATAATACCCCCATACTGTTACTGAATAATACCACCACACAATAACCACATAGTTACTGAATAATACCTCCATACTGTTACTGAATAATACCTCCATACTGTTACTAAATAATACCGCCACACCATGGCCACATTTTACAACCACATAGAGACTGAATAATACCACATACTGTTACTGAATAATACCACCACACAATAACCACATAGTGACTGAATAATACCCCCATACTGTTACTAAATAATACCCCAGGTTGTAATAATGCCTCCTCTAGGTGCCCCACACAGTAATAGTACATACCCCCTTTTGTTCCCCCTAAAGGGCCCACATAGTAAGTACTACTTTTATTCTCCTAAACAGTAAGGGGCGTTTTACTGACAGCAGAGGGCTCTACAGGGGGGAATTATCCCCCCCCCCATAGAGCCCTCACTAGTTACTATACTGCAAGGTTTGGGGGGTCTGAGCACCTGACTGACTGCTCTAAAGGGGGGGCAGAATCCCCCCCCTATAGAGCCCTCTCTGCAGTATGTCAGATGCTCAAACCGCCCCCCCCCCCCCGCACCCGTCTATCTTTCCATTTCAGTGACGTAAGGGCTCTATGGGGTGGATTATCCCCCCCCCCCCCCCCATAGAGCCCTTGGCTGTCAGTGAAAAGCCCAGACTACCCTAACAGTATACTCCCGGGTAGGGATGTCACGATACCAGAGTTTGGACTTTGATACCGATACTTCGTGTAGTATTGCGTTTTCGATACCAATTCGATACTTTGCCAACAATAATAATTTAAAAAAAGTTCTTCCGTTTTCTGATGTGAGGCGCGAGGTGTGATGATGAATTTAACCTCCACGTGCCTCACATTAATAGTAATTACCCCCATCATGTTTCTCAGTCATAATGGGTTAATGTGTAAGGTACATGATGGGGTTAATTACTATTAATATGAGGCACATGGAGGTTAAATTCATCATCGCACCTCGTGCCTCACAATAAGTGAAAAAGCAGATATTTTTTTTTTTTTTTACAGCGTACAAGTCATAAATGATGCAATTTTTTTTTAAATTTAACATTACTTTGTTTTTAATCTTTAATGTACTGGCATATATCTATATACTGATAGTAATGTACATTAGCCTGTGTACAGATAGTACACAGGCAGTTGTTAGGACATACCTAAGTATGCACTAACAACAGGAATTATGGTCAGACAGCCCTGGGGTCCTTCAATGGTCCCTGGGCTGTCTGCCCATATATGGTTTGTCCCTGAATCGCGTCACAGGGAATTTCTGTGACACGATCCAGGGGCATCCCCCTTCTCACTTCCTCTTGAACGCTGCAGTTCAGGGGAGTCAAAATAGAGATTTTGCTGATACCCTCACTTATTTATATATACAAAGTGAGTTATGGGGAACCACAAGGTGTACACCACCAAATAATGTAATTTATTATATTTTGGAAGTAGGGAGAAAGGAAAAGAGTTGTGGTTCCTATTGGAAATTGAAAACAATAAATGTTATTAATATATTTAATTTAAAATATTTCTAAAATGTTTATTTCTCAATGTAGGTCAATTATTCAGCAGTGCAGAGGACCCCTTGTCCTGCACTTAAAGAACAGAATTTGTCTTTTATGCTACTATCATACAACAATAAAGTTGGACTTGGTTAATAGCTGAGGTAAGTATAAATCCGATCCCCTAGGCATATTGTATGCTCTGTGTGAATCAGTGTTAGCTGTCAATCATTAAACATTGTATCAGTTTTGTCTGCACTGACATTTGTAATGTTTTCTATTTGTAAATAGACTTTGTATCAATTCAATTGCTGTGCACTAGATGTATTACTATAGGCTTGCTATTTTGTAAATATTGGTTATGCATTGTATCTATTCCTTATGTGCTGTAAATTAACAGGTACTTTTATCTATTTCTTTTGTGATTTGCACTGATTGTTATAAACCTGCTATTGCTGTCTGCTTTCTGTAAACCAGCGAACAGCAGCAGATTGCAATTTGTTGCATGTATCAGTGTTAGCTGTTAATTCATATTTTTAGGATAACTTGCAACAGTCAATGTTGGTATTGAATTTTAATTTTTTATTTTTAATGGTATTATTGTCTATCATACAATTTTTCAGCAGTCCACATTTTGTTATATCACGCTGGCTTCCTCTGACAGAAGTAGTAACAGTGCGGTAGCTTGTATGAGTGAGCACTATAGAGATTGCTATGATTGTAGTGTGCTCTAATTTAGTTCCCTCCTTGAATTTGTAAGAGGCTATTCACAGTGGCACTATGCGGTATTTAGGCTGGTTAGCTGGTGTGTTATATAGAGCTTGCAACACCGATCCTCTATGTTGGGATCAGCAGCAAATTTAACCGCTTGTTTCACTTTTATTATGGACTGATTTCTGTCTGTTTTCTGTGAAAAGCAGCAAACAGCAGCAGATTACAATTATATAACAGGCCGC
This sequence comes from Rhinoderma darwinii, assembly GCF_050947455.1. Taxonomy (NCBI): domain Eukaryota; kingdom Metazoa; phylum Chordata; class Amphibia; order Anura; family Rhinodermatidae; genus Rhinoderma; species Rhinoderma darwinii. The sequence goes on along the minus strand of NC_134690.1, from coordinate 10,231,961 downwards.
TTGTATATATCGATGTGCTATATTCTGACTAGGCCACTTTTATATATCCTCATATTTTATTAGCATTGTATATTCAGTTAGGATTACGCTTAATAGTGTGCTTTCTTAGAAAGCTACTTGCTTTTTTATTTCCTTATATCTCAGTTTTTACGGAAAAGGCCGTCAATGGCAGCATTATTGGTGTTCTGATTAACTTGCTCTGCAAGTCAGCTGGCTTTGTACGCGCTGTCAGGGATTCACCCTGCAGCGTTTGTCAAAATTCAAAAATTCACGTCCCGCTCTCCTACAGGGAGCAGTGCTTTTATAAGTGAGTCTTTGCAGACTTATAGTTCTTTATTTGTTGTTGGTAGCAGCATTGAATTAGGCTAAGACCTTATGCATTGAGTTCATTAATATGACTGGACACCCGACGCGCGTTTCGCCGGCATTCCGGCTTCCTCTTGGGGTGTGACCCGCCGATTCTGGCGCCCTTAAATATCATGTGTATTGATTGACAGTCAAGGGAGCCAATGGGATTGTTTTAATTATAGAGGTGTGTTAAGTGACAGGTGGATCAATTTCTAGTATCTGTCCCGAGGCTCAAAGTTATCTCTAAAGCAGAGAAAAGTCATTTTTGAATGGTGTTTTTATATGGTTAACCATTGCTCTTAGTTTTTTATATATATCTATTTAGATTGTACATTTCCAAAATATAATAAATTACATTATTTGGTGGTGTACACCTTGTGGTTCCCCATAACTCACTTTGTATATATAAATAAGTGAGGGTATCAGCAAAATCTCTATTTTGACTATCTTAATCTGTTCTGCTTGAACAATCTCAGCCAATACTCTCATATTTAGTGTGTAATCATTTATGGCTCAATTCAAAGTCTCAGATCAAATCAATTCAAGAATTTTAAAACAGAGAGAAGAGCTCTCTAGTACTTTCCTATTGAATACAGTGTCAGATTCACAACAATCGGATAAAAATCTGGATGCTAATGAACTTATTAAAAAATTTAAGGACTTACAAATAAGACAAATACAGTCCACGTGGACTAAGTCAACTCTATCACAATACTTGGAGCAAGGACTTATTTCAAGAGGTTTACGAATCTCCCTCTTTCCATCATATGAGTTATCAAAGGCAGGATTGAGAGAGAAGTGGGAAACAGCCCTGACAAATTGCTCTAGAAATTTTGATCGAAGATGAGTCTTGTATTTTAGAGAGAGTAGAAAAAGAAATAGAAACACTCACTCCTGAGCTACAGACTCATGAAAGTACACGTGGATTTGAAGAAGCCTTTAATAAAGCTTTAGACCAAGTTGACAAAATAGAAACAAAAGTTAAAAATAGAAAAAGAAGGAAATATCTAAGGGATCAATCAGATTATCTCAAGGGGGAAGTATACCATTGGGGACAAAAGAAATCGACACGGTTTAATAGTAAAAACAGAATAAGAAAACCTGATTATTCTGGAACACATAACTCTACAGATACGGACACGGAGGCAACAGAAGCCTCAGAATCAGAATCAGAATACCCAGTACAGAGGAATAGAATTAGACAAAAAGGTCAATCTAAGAGAAAGCCAGAATTAGACAAAGAACTAAACCCAAATTCGGAAGTCCCTTTTTTACGGGACAGAGGGACATGGGGTTTCAGGGGATCCCAGAGAGGGAGAAAGAAAAATCAAACACATCAAAGGATGTAATCTATTGCAATAGAACTGTACCTGTGGATTCACTACAAGTCATAAATCTCTCCAAACACTCTTTGACAGGAGCACAAGCAACGGTTTTGAAAAGAGGTCTTAATTTTTGTCTGACAACCAGACTCAACAAATTCTCTATTATTAAAGATCTACATCTTTTTGGACGTAAACTCACTTACAAAAAGATTTTTTCGAAACAAGATCACAATACCCAGCTAGAAAATCAAACAACGACATTTCCAGCAGATAGATTATTGGAGCAGGAAATGGAGACTATCAGGGATTTGGAAGAACTCCTCTTGGAAAATTTTAACCAGGAAGAAACTATTAGTACAATTTTTGAAACAAAAAAACATCTCAAACCAAAATCTACTGTGATGCCACCAATGGATACATGCCCAGCTATAAAGGTTTTTGTAGATTTAGTCAGTAGGGATATAGTATCACTTCCGGCCCATACAAGGAATGATAACATCTCGCAGGAAGAACAAAAAGCAATTAAAGAACTTAAATTATGGGATGATGTAGTCTACAAACGATCCGATAAGGGCGGTAATATTGTCATTTGGCCTAAGGATAAATACATACATGAGGCTAAGAGTCAATTATTAGATAGAGATTATTATAAACCACTATGGGGTGACCCCACATCACAATTTGTAGAAAAATATAAAATCATGATAGAAGAAGGCTATGGCCTAGGAGCCATATCCCTCAATGAGAAAAAATATTTATCTGTCAAAGATCCTAGAGTATCTACTCTATATCTGCTTCCGAAAATACACAAAAACAAGGAGAATCCTCCAGGAAGACCTATAGTCTCTGGTGTGGGAAATTTAACTGAAAAATGCAGCATTTGGTTGGATCATGAACTTAGAGATATAGTCTATCAGCTGCCTTCCTACACCAGAGACACAATGCAGATCCTGAAAGAGATAGAAGGGATAAATCTAAACCCAGATGAGATACTAGTGACTTGTGATGTGGAAAGTCTCTACACAAGCATTGACCACTCCAGAGGATGTAGAACAGTAGAATTCTTTCTATCTAAAGACACCAACTATAACCCTATACGAAAAAATTTTGTTCTTCGGGCCCTCAAATTTATTCTTACTCAGAACTACTTTTTATTCGATGGTCGTTTCTACTTACAAACTCGCGGAACGGCGATGGGGGCAGCAGTTGCTCCTACCTTTGCTAACATTTATCTGGGTTGGTGGGAAGAAATGATCGTCTTCGATGACAGAATGCAATATTTTACAAATCATGTCAGTCTATGGCGGCGTTTTATAGACGATATTTTGGTAGTTTGGAGTGATACTGTCTCCAACCTTCAAGAATTCATACAACAACTCAATGACAATGACCTAAATCTTAAATTAACTTTGGATTTTAGCTATAGTTCAATACCATTCCTGGACATTAAAATATACAAAGACGATAATGGAGAGTTAAACACTGATTTATACAGGAAAGAAACTGCCCTGAGAGTGCACACTCTCCCAGCACTATTAGGGGAATTCCCAAAGGAGAAAACCCCTTTAACTCCATATGGGGCATGATCCACTCGGGCCTTTTTATATTTAAGAAGCCAGTGCCTGAAAAAACTAGCGTTTCTAAAATCATAAAATAAATGTTATTCATTTTATGATTTTATAAACGCTGGTGTCTCCTGGCACTCTGTGTTTTGTTTTTTTACCTCAATTATCACACTTTTCACTACTCCCAGTAGTCTGTCGGTTTATTACTGACCGGTGGCTCGGTGCCGTGCTGCCTGTTGAGCGCGCGTCCTGCTCCCTCCGGACACACACAACAATGTTGCGCCGAGCGACGTACTCGCGCTGGGCGCAGGCAGCTGACGAGTCGCGGTCTGACCACAGTCAGACCGTTACTCGTGAGCTGCCTGCAGTGAGTAAGGTCAACGTAAGCAAATTCAATTTGCTTTACATTGACCTTACGGAGGGGGCGTGGCTGGCCACAGGGAGACGGAGTCTGTGTCTCAACGGGGCATAGCGGGACATTTTTCAGAACTCCCGAGACGGCGGGATAGCGGTTAAAAACCGGGACTGTCCCGCCGGATCCGGGACGATTGGGAGCTATGCATACCTACTGATTAAATTGTAAGCAAGAAGCTGGAGAACCACAAAAGTAGGTTTAAGGCACAGGAGAGGTGGTAGACGGCACACATCGCGTCACAGGCAGTGAACAGTGAACTCCAGCTCGCTGTAGGGAAGGACAGATTTTTTTAAAGTCATCTCCCTGCACACCTACTGTCTCCTTCTTGGCCTCCCACAAAGCCCCTATTCACCTGTCCCCCCTGCCCCTCCACAGAGCCGCTGTCAGTTTGTGTCTTAACCCAGTCCTCTTCCCGCCACTTTCGGTTGCCACCCCGCATTAGTGGGGAGTGCTCAAATACTTTGACTGTATGGGGCCCAGCAATTTCTGATGGCAGCCTTGATGCCTTACATACATTACATTACTTATCCTGTACTGATCCTGAGTTACATCCTGTATTATACTCCAGAGCTGCACTCACTATTCTGCTGGTGGAGTCACTGTGTACATACATTACATTACTTATCCTGTACTGATCCTGAGTTATATCCTGTATTATACTGCAGAGCTGCACTCACTATTCTGCTGGGGGAGTCACTGTGTACATACATTACATTACTTATCCTGTACCGATCCTGAGTTACATCCTGTATTATACTCCAGAGCTGGACTCACTATTCTGCTGGTGGAGTCACTGTGTACATACATTACATTACTTATCCTGTACTGATCCTGAGTTACATCCTGTATTATACTCCAGAGCTGCACTCACTATTCTGCTGGTGGAGTCACTGTGTACATACATTACTTATCCTGTACCGATCCTGCGTTACATCCTGTATTATACTCCAGAGCTGCACTCACTATTCTGCTGGTGGAGTCACTGTGTACATACATTACATTACTTATCCTGCACTGATCCTGAGTTACATCCTGTATTATACTCCAGAGCTGCACTGTAAAGGATCTGCCAGGCACAGCTTCTGTATCAACGCCCATAGGTAATCAGTCTGCACCTGCTTCTATGTCTGTGAGACTGACTCCATCTTCCACCACTCAGGATGGCAGGCTTAGGAGTGGGAGAGCCTATCGCAGCCTGGCCAGACAGAGCTAGTTCCCGCCCTCTGTCTATTTATACCTGCCTTTCCTGTTCTTCCTTTGCTTGTGATTCTTCTCTGTTGGTTTCCTGGCCCTGCTGCAGCTTCTTGTACTATTTGTCCCTGCTTCGTATTGACCCTGGCTTGCTGACTACTCTCCTGCTCTGCGTTTGGTACCTCGTGCTCTCCTGGTTTGACTCGGCTTGTTCACTACTCTCCTGCTCTGCGTTTGGCACCTCGTACTCTCCTGGTTTGACTCGGCTTGTTTACTACTCTTGTTGCTCACGGTGTTGCCGTGGGCAACTGCCCCGTTTCCCTTAGGTTCTGTGTTCCCTTCTGTTTGTCTGTCGTGCACTTATTGAGTGTAGGGACCGTCGCCAAGTTGTACCCCGTCGCCTAGGGCGGGTCGTTGCAAGTAGGCAGAGACTGAGTGGCGGGTAGATTAGGGCTCACTTGTCTGTCCCCCCCCCCATCATTACATGCACTCACTATTCTGCTGGTAATGTCACTGTGTACATACATTACATTACTTATCCTGTACTGATCCTGAGTTACATCCTGTAATATACTCCAGAGCTGCACTCACTATTCTGCTGGTGGAGTCACTATATACATGCATTACATTATTTATCCTGTACTGATCCTGAGTTACATCCTATTTTATACTCCACAGCTGCACTCACTAGTCTGCTGGTGGAGTCACTGTGTACATACATTACATTACTTATCCTGTACTGATCCTGAGTTACATCCTGTATTATACTCCAGAGCTGCACTCACTATTCTGCTGGTGGAGTCACTGTGTACATACATTACATTACTTATCCTGTACTGATCCTGAGTTACATCCTGAATTATACTCTAGAGCTGCACTCACTATTCTGCTGGTGGAGTCACTGTGTACATATATTACATTACGTATCCTGTACTGATCCTGAGTTATATCCTGTATTATACTCCAGAGCTGCACTCACTATTCTGCTGGTGGAGCCACGGTGTACATATATTGCATTTACTTATCCTGTACTGATCCTGAGTTACATCCTGTATTATACTCCAGAGCTGCACTCACTATTCTGCTGCTGGAGTCACTGTGTACATACATTACATTACTTATCCTGTACTGATCCTGAGTTATATCCTGTATTATACTCCAGAGCTGCACTTACTATTCTGCTGGTGGAGCCACTGTGTACATATATTGCATTTACTTATCCTGTACTGATCCTGAGTTATATCCTGTATTATACTCCAGAGCTGCACTCACTATTCTGCTGGTGGTGTCACTGTGTACTTACATTACATTACTTATCCTGTACTGATCCTGAGTTATATCCTGTATTATACTCCAGAGCTGTACTCACTATTCTGCTGGTGGAGTCACTGTGTACATACATAACATTACTTATCCTGTACGGATCCTGAGTTACATCCTGTATTATACTCCAGAGCTGCACTCACTATTCTGCTGGTAGAGTCACTGCGTACATACATTACATTACTTATCCTGTACTGATCCTGAGTTACATCCTGTATTATACTCCAGAGCTGCACTCACTATTCTGCTGGTAGAGTCACTGTGTACATTACATTACTTATCCTGTACTGATCCTGAGTTACATCCTGTATTATATTCCAGAGCTGCACTCACTATTCTGCTGGTGGAGTCACTGTGTACATACATTACATTACTTATCCTGTACGGATCCTGAGTTACATCCTGTATCATATTCCAGAGCTGCACTCACTATTCTGCTGGTGGAGTCACTGTGTACATACATTACATTACTTATCCTGTACTGATCCTGAGTTACATCCTGTATTATACCCCAGAGCTGCACTCACTATTCTGCTGGTGGAGTCACTGTGTACATACATTACATTACTTATCCTGTACGGATCCTGAGTTACATCCTGTATTATATTCCAGAGCTGCACTCACTATTCTGCTGGTGGAGTCACTGTGTACATACATTACATTACTTATCCTGTACGGATCCTGAGTTACATCCTGTATCATATTCCAGAGCTGCACTCACTATTCTGCTGGTGGAGTCACTGTGTACATACATTACATTACTTATCCTGTACTGATCCTGAGTTATATCCTGTATTATACTCCAGAGCTGCACTCACTCTTTTTCAGGCTTTAGAGCTGAAATCTTCTTCATTTCATGTTTGTTCGGTGTCACAGATTTTATTTTGATAATTTTCATTCTGAGAAGTATCATCTACTATACCAAAAAACAAAAACAAAACTAACTTCCCTGTGCAATAAAGAAGCTAAGCTTGATAACAACCAGCAGATTTATCTTAGCACACAATAACTCATACTAAAATCATTCAAAGAGTTAAATTCAGATTGTTTTTTTGCACCGGCGGCGGTCAGAAGCAAGTCATCCATTGCACAATCCATATTAAAGGTTTCCAAAATGTGGAAAATAACTTTTGTAACCTTTGACATTTACATAACACTCATGTTTTTCACATTTGAATAAATATTCTACATCTGCATACAACACAGTAATGTGAACTTTTCTGAGAAGTGATGCTGATGAGCACAGAAATTCCATTCTTGTGTCTGCCATCTGGTGGTTGCTTTGTGGTACTGCATCAATAAGATAGGAGGATCATCACAATATTACTTTCACTTGCCCGCCCTCTCATGGTTTACTGACTGTACCGCAGCAAGCTGTAAAGCTGAGTACAATATTACAATGTACAGTTTCTAGTTCGCCCTCTGGTGGCCAACTGTCTGTACTGCAGTTTTGAGCTCAGATTCTCTTCCAGAAAGCTCTGCAGACTTTTCTGCTGCTGATGCTGGCACATTCCTTGCTGATGACTCACCACCCTCTACATTGACATTGGGAGGCTGTATATATATATCTCAGCATCTCAGGACTTGCTGCAGATCCTGGGCTTAATTATCAGACAGACAGACATCCCGCAGGTAAGGAAGGAGCTTGTGTATTATTGACCCTGAGATATAGACAGTCTTGTAGAAACAGTTTAGCATTTATTTCACATTTGTTTGGGTTGAGATAATGCAGCAGAAACCTGTTAATATTGGACCGCTAGACAAATATTCATCAGCTTTATTATAAGGATTTCTCATCCATTTATGTACATGGCACTGACATATTCTGCAGCGATGTACATCACATCTCCAGTGCATCTCCCGTCCAGTATTGATGATACATTGTATAGATCTGTATTATTTGTGACATGATACAGATAGAGGGCGACTGAAAGCAGAAAACATAATTCATGCTTCCAACTTGTGGTCTTGTTAACAAACTGAACACCACTGACGGATGTAGACGAGCTGAATTTGCCATTTACATGTTTCTTGTGTGCGCCGTAATAACTGCATACAAAATTATTGTAGGTGTTACCTGCAGTCCTATGTAATACCACATACAACACAGTGATAACTCTCTGATTACAGATAATGTAGTAGTGTTACCTGCAGTCCTATGTAACACCACAGATAACACACAGTGATAACTCTCTGATTACAGATGATGTAGTAGTGTTATCTGCAGTCCTATGTAACACCACAGATAACACACAGTGATAACTCTCTGATTACAGATAATGTAGTAGTGTTACCTGCAGTCCTATGTAACACCACCGATAACACAGTGATAAATCTCTGAGTACAGATAATGTTGTAGATGTTACCTGCAGTCCTATGTAACACAACATATAACACAGTGATAAATCTCTGAGTACAGATAATGTTGTAGATGTTACCTGCAGTCCTATGTAACACCACAGATAACACAGTGATAACTCTCTGAGTACAGACAATGTAGTAGTGTTACCTGCAGTCCTATGTAACACCACAGATAACACAGTGATAGCTCTCCGAGAATAGATAATGTAGTAGTGTTACCGGAAGTCCTATGTAATACCACAGATAACACAGTGATGACTCTCTGAGTACAAATAATGTAGTTGATGTTACCTGCAGTCCTATGTAACACCACAGATAACACAGTGATATCTCTCTGAGTACAGATAATGTAGTAGTGTTACCGGCAGTCCTATGTAATACCACAGATAACACAGTGATGACTCTCTGAGTACAGATAATGTAGTAGTGTTATCTGCAGTCCTATGTAACACCACAGATAACACAGTGATAACTCTCTGAGTACAGATAATGTAGTAGATGTTACCTGCAATCCTATGTAGCACCACAGATAACAGACAGTTTAGTAGATATTACCTGAAGTCCTATGTAACACCACAGATAACACAGTGATAACACTCTGAGTAAAGATAATGTAGTAGATGCTACCTGCAGTCCTATGTAATACCACAGATAACACACAGTGATAACTCTCTGATTACAGATAATGTAGTAGTGTTACCTGCAGTCCTATGTAATACCACATACAACACAGTGATAACTCTGATTACAGATAATGTAGTAGTGTTACCTGCAGTCCTATGTAACACCACAGATAACACAGTGATCACTCTTTGATTACAGATAATGTAGTAGATGTTACCTGCAGTCCTATGTAACACCACAGATAACACAGTGAAAACTCTCTCAGTACAGATAATGCAGTAGGCGTTACCGGCAGGCCTATGTAACCACAGATAACACAGTGACAACTCTCTGAGTACAGATAATGTAGTAGTGTTACCTGCAGTCCTATGTAACACCACTGATAACAGTGATAACTCTCTGAGTACAGATAATGTAGTAGATGTTACCTGCAGTCCTATGTAATACCACAGATAACACAGTGATAACTCTGAGTACAGATAATGTAGTTGATGTTACCGGCAGTCCTATGTAATACCACAGATAACACAGTGATGACTCTCTGAGTACAGATAATGTAGTAGTGTTATCTGCAGTCCTATGTAACACCACAGATAACACAGTGATAACTCTCTGAGTACAGATAATGTAGTAGATGTTACCTGCAGTCCTATGTAGCACCACAGATAACAGACAGTGATAACTCTCTGAGCACAGATAATGTAGTAGATGTTACCTGCAGTCCTATGTAACACCACAGATAACACAGTGATAACTCTCTGAGTACAGATAATGTAGTAGTGTTACCTGCAGTCCTATGTAACACCACAGATAACACTGTGATACCTCTCTGAGTACAGATAATGTAGTAGTGTTACCTGCAGTCCTATGTAACACCACAGATAACACAGTGATAACTCTCTGAGTGCAGATAATGTAGTAGATGTTACCTGCAGTCCTATGTAACACCACAGATAACACAGTGATAACTCTCTGAGTACAGATAATGTAGTAGATGTCACCTGCAGTCCTAAGTAACACCACAGATAACACAGTGATAACTCTCTGAGTACAGATAATGTAGTAGTGTTACCTGCAGTCCTATGTAACACCACAGATAACACAGTGATAACTCTGAGTACAGATAATGTAGTAGATGTTACCCGCAGTCCTATGTAACACCACAGATAACACAGTGATAAATCTCTGAGTACAGATAATGTTGTAGATGTTACCTGCAGTCCTATGTAACACCACAGATAACACAGTGATAGCTCTCCGAGAATAGATAATGTAGTAGTGTTACCGGAAGTCCTATGTAATACCACAGATAACACAGTGATGACTCTCTGAGTACAGATAATGTAGTTGATGTTACCTGCAGTCCTATGTAACACCACAGATAACACAGTGATAACTCTCTGAGTACAGATAATGTAGTAGGCGTTACCTGCAGTCCCATGTAATGTGATATGTGAAGCGCCGTCTATCATGAACATTAGCTCTTTAGTCAGCAGATACAGTTTCATCACCTATTTTACTGGTTTAAGTTTATTTTACTGCAGTGTTAAAACATATTACAATGTTGCGACTGGAAACTGTCCATATGCTGCTGTTGATGGATCTGTTATTATTAGTTTTTTATTTAGTATAAGGACATGGGGTATTAAGGGGCTGATGTGCCAATTATATCCTTTGTCCCTATCACTGCAGAAGATCATTATACAGTAATGGACTAAATAAAGTCACATATTATTAAGAGTATATCCATCAACAGCAGCTTGTTAACAGCCTCCATTGAACCACTTATTTTTTTATATTATTGGGAAACAATCACACAATTGAAGAGTGTGCCCCTCCCGGTAAAAAAAAAAAAGGACAAATAAATATAAAAAAAAACACTTACATGCAAATATATTTTCTGCCGTATATTTATCTTCTGGGTGTTATTATTACGGCTTCGACAGCGGTTGTCACCCAGCACTTCTCGGCTTCTGAATGGTTAATCTGCCTAGTCACACAGCGATACTGGTGCAGGTGATGTATATCTATGGAGATTTACCATTCAGGAGTCTAGCACAGCTGGGTGACAAACTTTTGGGAGTTTTATTGGCGCTATACTGGTTCCTAATTTTAGTCACAGCTATAGATGTAAATGTCTCTAAAGTATTTGTCGGGGGCAGGGAGATTTCTACACTTCCTGCCACTTATTCTATTGAAATACACAACCTCTCCCCAGTTTCAAATGGCTGATAACAGGGAGCAATAGATGGTAGGACAGGAGAATACAATCAGCCTCTCTGCAGCACGAAATATCTGATGACAGAGTAATAGATTTTATTGAAGGGTTGGGAGACTAAGCTCAGTCAGAGACAGCGACACAGACTTTCTTTTTCAAAACAGGTGCTTTGCCTGTCCTTTATTTTATGACAAAATACAAAAAGTAACACGCTGCCTTAAAGGGGTGGTCCGCAGGATAGGTCATCAGTATATGATCAGTGGCCAAACGTAACAATTACCAAAGCCTTAGCAAGACTACTCCTTGGTAAGGATACTCAGCTTTCCTAGATTCCTTCCGTCTCACCCATCTTTCCCTGGATGAGACAGATAATTCCTGGAGTCTAGTACACATATGACAGAAATCTTGGGGAAATATAGCCGTCCCCTACCACTTTTTCCGTTACTGTCTCACAGGTTTTGCTGCGGTTTTTTTGTTGTTGCGATCTGCAAAACTGCGGCATATCGCTATAAAAAAGCATTTGTTTTTTCAGTGCAGTCAAAATCGTGGCAAAACCGCACCGTGTGAATACATCCTAATTGTTCTACAATCAGTTTCTCCCAGGCCCGAAATTGTAGATTGTATTCACCTGTCCTACAGTCATCCTCCCCCACAACCTGACATGTCTGATAACAGAGAACAATAGATTGTATTCACCTGTCCTACAGTCATCCTCACCCCAGCCTGACATGTCTGTAGGACAGGTGAATACAATCTATTGTTCTCTGTTATCAGTCATCCTCACCCCAGCCTGACATGTCTGATAACAGAGAACAATAGATTGTATTCACCTGTCCTACAGTCATCCTCTCCCCCAGCCTGACATGTCTGATAACAGAGAACAATAGATTGTATTCACTTGCCCTACAGTCATCCTCTCCCAGCCTGAAATGTCTAATAACTGAGAACAAAATATTATATTCACCTGTCCTACAGTCATCCTCCCCCAGCCTGACATGTCTGATAACAGAGAACAATAGATTGTATTCACCTGTCCTACAGTCATCCTCCCCCAGCCTGACATGTCTGATAACAGAGAATAGATTGTATTCACCTGTCCTACAGTCATCCTCCCCCAGCCTGACATGTCTGATAACAGAGAACAATAGATTGTATTCACCTGTCCTACAGTCATCCTCTCCCCAGCCTGACATGTCTGATAACAGAGAACAATAGATTGTATTCCCCTGTCCTACAGTCATCCTCTCCCCAGCCTGACATGTCTGATAACAGAGAACAATAGATTGTATTCACCTGTCCTACAGTCATCCTCTCCCCAGCCTGACATGTCTGATAACAGAGAATAGATTGTATTCACCTGTCCTACAGTCATCCTCTCCCCAGCCTGACATGTCTGATAACAGAGAACAATAGATTGTATTCCCCTGTCCTACAGTCATCCTCCCCCAGCCTGACATGTCTGATAACAGAGAACAATAGATTGTATTCACCTGTCCTACAGTCATCCTCCCCCAGCCTGACATGTCTGATAACAGAGAATAGATTGTATTCACCTGTCCTACAGTCATCCTCTCCCCAGCCTGACATGTCTGATAACAGAGAATAGATTGTATTCACCTGTCCTACAGTCATCCTCTCCCCAGCCTGACATGTCTGATAACAGAGAACAATAGATTGTATTCCCCTGTCCTACAGTCATCCTCTCCCCAGCCTGACATGTCTGATAACAGAGAACAATAGATTGTATTCCCCTGTCCTACAGTCATCCTCTCCCCAGCCTGACATGTCTGATAACAGAGAACAATAGATTGTATTCCCCTGTCCTACAGTCATCCTCTCCTCAGCCATAAAGGGTATGTGTCACAAATTATTATTTTTTTTTGTAAGTTACTTATTTGTATTATATTTGTTTCGTTTTGTTGGTGTATTTTTAAAAAAATGTAATATTAATTTGATAAAATGAAATAATCATTTAACATGTTTTCCTATGTTGGCCACCAGAGGGAGCACTTCCCATAATAACAGCTAGATGAATAAGGCAAAGCAACCTGACTTACAGCTGCTGTAAATGTGGGAGGAAGACTCCCCCTACTAGTGACATATGAGTAAAATATAACATTTATTTATAACTCTCTAAAAACAGGGGTACAATCACCACTGTGAAAAAGCCCCACCGTGTGTATAAAAACGTATTAAATAATAAACTCTGAGTTCTAATTCAATTGTGAACCTACTATAGCTCAGTGTTCAACAAGAATATCAATACGGAATCAGCATTTGAAAAATGGGCATAACAATAGTCTTGACCCTAATTCACACTAGAGTCCGTGATAACTGCACCGGAAGCTCCTAGTGTTGAGGTATACAAACAATGCTAGTGTTCCCTATGCTAAAAAATTCCTATTCCGCTGACATCTATGCGAGCATGCTTCCATGGAGTACAGCAGAATACCTGCTGCTGAACTAAATATCGCTGGCATCCCGGCCAGAGTGACCAAGCTACAGACCCCTGATGATGAGTATTGAAACGCGTAGGGTCGGTTGTGAATAGGAATTTTTTACAGTGGTGATTGTACCCCTGTTTTTAGAGAGTTATAAATAAATGTTATATTTTACTCATATATCACACCAGTGAATCCTTTAAAATTGTTATGTTGTGGGAGCACAATTGAATGTATCTTTGAAATACAGTGAATCCCTACTAGTGACCAAACTCACTGCTCCTCCCTATTTTTGGCTACAAACCAGGAGGAGGTGTCTTTAAATTGCCGAGCATTGTCCAGCTCCATTTTGGGAGTGACAGTACAATGTTAGGACGTGCTTATCACGGCAGCAGCTACAGGACACACCGCAAGGCTGAGAACAATAAAAGCCAAGAGGCAGACTCTCTGGTGGATGACTTTTCAGTTGACAGGTTCACACAGCGTGTATTTGACGTGTTTTTTGGCGCCTTTAACCCGCCGAAAAAACGTGTAAAACAACCTATTGATTAAGCTTCCCATTTACATCAATGGGAAAGTGCGCTTCATACATTTCGCTTTTTTGCGCAAACGTATTTAAAAGATGCTTTGCATAAAAGTGTCAGGTCAATTATTTGTTGCATAAAACGTACCGAAAATTAATCAAATCTTCCCATAGTCAATGGGAGTCCTAATTACGCGCCAAAAAAACGTGCAAAAACAAGCACAGAGAACAACAGATTGTATTTTAAACTACATTTTAATATCCCTTTAAGTATACTAAGATGATAATGTCCCCCTCTCCATCTCTCACTTTCTTACTGCTCTGCCTATGTAAGTGTCAGTCTTCACTGTAGTTCTGCCATTTTATTCAGGAACCTCTGAATGAACAATGCTTGTTTTATTTTTTTAATTCAGAGATGAAGTTGTTTGCCCTCAACCTCCTCCCAGTGGTCGTTTTGTTCAAAGTCACAGAGGCGCCGCTCCCCCCAGAGAGCCTCAAACGTGAGTATTTATTTATTTACCGATATAGCGTGTGGGGAAGATGTGAAACCAGTGCTGACGGGGATGACTTCTGAGAAAATGGACCCTAAGAAAAAATCATATTAGAGCCCCCAGCCGACCATTGTTGCACAGCTTAGCTTGCACTGTGAAGAGCAGCATAAATATACATAGGTCATCAGTATATGATCGGTGGGGGTCCGACACCCAAACGCCGCACCGATCAGCTGTTTGGAATCGGAAGTTATACAGTGTTCAGAGTCGGAAGCAGAAGACTCCGTACGCTGTATAGTGGCCGTGCTGGGTTACTGCAGCTCTGCTCCTATTCAGTATAAAAAACAGCCCCATGACCAGAAAACCACTTTAATTTGTTGAATTTCTTGCATTCATAAAGCGTCTGAGACAGGGCCGGCTTCGACAGAGCCTTAGTGGGCCCCTTTGCGGTGCAACTCACACAGCAGCGGCTGTAAAACAGCCCTTTGTGCTCCTATAAATTAGTTAGGTTCCCTTTATACCCCCATATAGAAGTTAGTCTCCCTTTGTGCCCCCATAAAGAAATTAGGCCGTCTTTGTGTCCCCATATAGAATTTAGACCCCATGTATGCCCCCCTATAGAAGTTTGGCCACCAGTTTGCACCCCATATAAACGTTTAGCCCTTTTTGCTCCAAAAAAAACCTCACCTTACCGTTCCTACCACGAGCTGATGGGTCTTGTCACTCCCGTCTTATTTCTGTAACCCGGCGCAGTGACGTCATCATGCCACCTGTGCCGGGACGCTGATATCCTTGCGTGTGAGAGCGGTGGGGCAGAGAGTCTGCTCTACATTAGTAAGCAAAGCTTATCGATGCAGTTCGGCGGTTTGGCCCACCAGAGAATCCTCTGGTGGGCCAGTCTGTCGCCGCACCCGCCGCTATATAAAGAGAAATTGAAGCTGGGCAGTGTAAAGCACTCAGCGGCAGAGTGGGCCCCCCAGAGACCAGTGGGTCCGGCACTTGCCCGGATTCGTGGGGTGATGACCCCGACCCTGGTCTGAGAGCATCTCTTGTGTCGCGCAGTGGTAGGATTGGTACGCACTTCTTCTATTCAACTACTGTTCTAATCCACATTATGGCAAGAACCACTCAACTAAGTAAAGAGAAACAACACTCCATCGTTACTTCAAGACATGAAGGTCACTCAATCCGCAAAATTTCAAGAACTTTGAAGGTCTCCTCAAGTGCCGTTGTAAAAACCATCAAACGCTATGATAAAACGAGCTCTCATGAGGACCACCCCAGGAAAGGAAGACCAAGAGTGACCTCTGCTGCACAGGAGAAGTTCATTAGAGTCACCAGCCCCAGAAATCGTATAACATCAGCACCTCAGATTAGATCCAAATAAATACTTCCCGGAGATCAAGAACCAGACACATCTCAACATCAACTGTTCAGAGGAGACTGCGAAAAAAGCAAAAGAAAAAAAGCCACCACTGAGGAACAAGAAGAAGAAGAAGAGAATTGCTTGGGCCACAAAACACAAGGAATGGACATCAGATCAGTTGAAATCTGAATTTGGTCCGATGAGTAAAAATGTTAGATTTTTGGTTCCAACCGCCATGTCTATGTGAGACGCAGAAAAGGTGAGCGGATGCTTCCTACAAGTTTGGTTCCCACCGTGAAGCATGGAGGAGACATCAGTAGATAGAAAAAGCGCAGCCCACACCAGTATCAAAGTATCAAAAGGAGAATCTTCATTCCACCATAAATAGCGACGTTTCGACCCAAGTGAGGGTCTTTCTCAAGCAGTAAATCAAGTGCAAATGTGATATTTATATAGGGGAGATGACATCACAGCAGTGATGGAATAAACAGATGCACATGGTGACAAAACAGGCGAATACAAGTACAACAATAAAAATACATATACACGTGAATAAAAGTGTACAATACCCGAATGAGTGGATAACCGGACTGTTAGTTGAAACAAGCTGTCAAAATTCGGCATTCGTAATGGGTCGGCTTTCGGCTCTCCCTTCTGCCCATGCGCGGGATTCACTAGATGTCATGACAACAAAGCGACGTAACCTAATAACCCCGATCACCCCGATCATCAAGTGTCGCTACCATGGCAACCCGCTCCCCACTCCATGGTAAGTGTCATGATGTTTATTATCTCCCTAGCAAGAGGAATTAATGGTATCACATAGTACACTAACATTGTTTACATGCAACGTAATACACTCCACCGTATTTTTACCTGTATACAAAGGGGGCATATACAGAAAATTCACATTACTAGACGTCTGTGAACACCCGGCTAGGTGCGGAGTAAAAAAAAAACTCCATTTACGTACCTATCATGCAACGAAAAAGCCGCTCAGGGACTAACAAACATCAAGGAAAGATAAAATAATCGACCCAAAATTCAAAAAAATGGAGATATAGTCACAATATAAGATTTTTTTTTCCCCAAGAGAACGTTAATATATTCGCTAATGGACCAACCCGAAACCTGTATCTTGATACCATTTTATTATAGTACAGGACAACAATGGAGAGCAATGGGGCAGAGGGAAAATTGAGCAGCACAGAAAAATTAATAATATATCAACTCAGTCCGGGGTCCCATTTTCACTGGGTTCACAAATTCCAATATGTGCAAATAACCTCAAATAAATATACATATTTTTTATTATACATTAATAAAAACAGCAAAACAGAAGAATATGTCCATAGACTGAATTACTGTTCTGATCACTTCAATTTAAAAACAAACCTACAGCAACACGACATTGGCACGAATCAACCAGCAGAGCTAAAAGAGTGAGCCAATCTTATATTCCCTTTGGTTCCATGCACTCTAACTCATAAATCCAGCGAAGCTTTTTAGCATAGCCCCCCTGTCGCCTCCCCTGCGTAACAGAGGGATCCCGTCAATAATTCTAAAGCCCAATTGCGAAACATTGTGTCGGTATTTCTCAAAATGTTGTGGTATGGGCAAGTCCAGCTTTTGATGCCGAATAGTACTCTTGAGTGGTCTCGCCTACATAAAGCAACCCACAGGGGCAATGTAAAAGATAAATAACAAAATCAGATCTGAATGTAAAAAATGGCTTCATTAAATACCGTTTGCCAGTTCGAGGGTGTACGAAGCTGTTCCCCTTCTGCATGATGTTCCAATCGCAGCAGCCCAGACAGGGGAAACATCCTGTTTTGCCACAATTGGAGATCTTCTGGTTAAAAGTAACATTCTTTACCAGACGGTCTCCTAAAGGACATTAAAGGAGGAGAATTAAACCCAAGAATGTCAGGAAATGTTTGCGGTAGTATAGACCAGTTTTTTTTAACAATGTTGCCCAATTTTTTACTAACATTAGAGTAAGTAGATCATGGATACTGTTAAATATATTGCTGAGATTGAGAGTCATATGAATGGCATCAATGTATACGAGAGAGTTTACTCCGATACAAAATTTGATACGATACACAGGATTAAGTTGTTAGTAGATGATGCTTTAGCATGTAGATAGCTATTTGTAGGGCACTATCTATAGGGGTGGGCTATATGTGGGACACTATATACAGGGGTGGGATACCTGTGGGGCACTATCCACAGGGGGGCTATATGTAGGGCACGGTCTACAGGGGTGGGCTATATGTGAGACACTATCTAGAGCAGGTCTGCTGGGACACTATATACAGGGGTGGGCTATATGTGGAACACTATCTATAGATGGAACTATTTGTAGTACACTATCTATAGGGTGGGCTATATGTGGGACACTATATACAGGGGTGGGTTACCTGTGGGGCACTATCTACAGGGGTGGGCTATATGTGGAACACTATCTATAGATGGAACTATTTGTAGTACACTATCTATAGGGTGGGCTATATGTGGGACACTATATACAGGGGTGGGTTACCTGTGGGGCACTATCTACAGCGGGGCTATATGTAGGGAACTGTCTACAGGGGTGGGCTATATGTGGGACACTAAATACAGCGGGAGCTATATGAGGCACTATCTACAGAGGTGGGCTATATGTGGTGCACTATCTAGAGGGGGAGCTATTTGTAGGGCACTATCTACAGGTGTGGGCTATATGTGGGACACTATCTAAAGGGGTGGGTTACCTGTGGGGCACTATCTACAGGGGGGCTATATGTAGGGCACTGTCTACAGGGGTGGGCTATATGTGAGGCACTATCTAGAAAGGTGGGCTATATGTACTATCTATAGGGGAAGCTATATGTAGGGCAGCACGGTGGCTCAGTGGTTAGTACTATTGCCTTGCAGCTCTGGAGTCAATATGTGGACACTATCTACAGAGGGCTGTATATGGGGCACTATCTACAGGGGATTCTATGTAGGGCACTATCTACAGAGGCTCTAGGGGGGTCACTATTTACAGGGGCTATGGGGGCTCTATCTACAGGCGACACGGTGTGTGTGGGACACAGTGTATTTTACTATTATAATCAGGGACACAGTGTATGGCACTATTATAGTTAGAGGTGCAGTGTATGGCACTATTATGTTTAGGGGTGTTGAGAATTTTTTCTTCGTTTAGAGGTGCAGAAATGTATTAAAAGTGGGAAGATAAAGTGATCTGAGCGGAAGACTGCAGAAAAGGGTCGTGGCCGGGAAAAATCCATCATGAGGTCTGGCCTGGATGGAGAAGAAAAGAGAAAAATAACTATAATCTGAGACGTCACCGGTGAGTCACTTAATGTAAATGTTTATTCTGCCTCTAATCAGCACTGTAGCCACTATTATGATCTGCGGCAAGATGATTGGTGGTATGATTTTTTTTTTGTGAAACAGCATCTCCCAGCATATCCTTACCATTGTTCTGGCCATGCTAGGAGCTCTAGTTTTACGCCGTACAAACCTATACGGCAGGGGTTGCACTAAATTGAGCTGTATTTGTTCTGGTGTTTTATGTATGTACTGAGCTTGGTTCTGGGGCTGTATATATTTACTGAGATTTCTTCTGGTGCTGTATATATGCATGAGCTTGGTTCTGGTACTGTATGCATGTACAGAGCTTGGTTCTGGTGTTATATTTATGTACTGAGCTTTGTTCTGGGGCTGTATTTATGTACTGATCTTTGTTCTGGTATTGTATATAAGTACTGACCTTTGTTCTGGTATTGTATATATGTACTGAGCTTGGTTCTAGTGCTGTATTTATGTACTGAGCTTTGTTCTGGTGCTGTATATATATATATTGAGCTTTGTTCTGGTGCTGTATATATGTACTGAGCTTAGTTCTGGTGCTATATTTATGTACTGAGCTTGGTTTTTGTGCTGTATATATGTATTGAGCTTTGCTCTGGTGCTGTATATATGTATTTAGCTTTGTTCTGGTGCTGTATTTATGTATTGAGCTTGCTCTGGTGCTGTATATATGTATTGAGCTTTGTTCTGGTGCTGTATATATGTATTGAGCTTCGTTCTGGTGCTGTATATATGTACTGAGCTTGGTTCTGGTGCTGTATATATGTACTGAGCTTAGTTCTGGTGCTATATTTATGTACTTAGCCTTGTTCTTGTGCTGTATATATGTATTGAGCTTCGTTCTGGTGCTGTATATATGTACTGAGCTTGGCTCTGGTGCTGTATATATGTATTGAGCTTTGTTCTGGTGCTGTATATATGTATTTAGCTTTGTTCTGGTGCTGTATTTATGTATTGAGCTTTGCTCTGGTGCTGTATATATGTATTGAGCTTTGTTCTGGCGCTGTATATATGTATTTAGCTTTGTTCTGGTGCTGAATATATGCATTGAGCTTGGTTCTGGTGCTGTATATATGTACTGAGCTTGGTTGTGGTACTGTATATATGTCAGAGCTTGGTTCTAGAGCTGTATTTATGTACTGAGCTTGGTTTTGGTGCTGTATATATGTATGAGCTATGTTCTGGTGTATTTATGTACTGAGCTTGCTTATCCATATGCATCATCTGCATGTGGCCTAACGGTTCTCTAGACCGATGCTTCTTGGGCAAAACCTCTGTCTGTAAAATAAAATCAGTCTGCCCTGGTAAGGTCAAATCGTTTTCGACAGGCAGAGATGGCAAGGGAAGCCAAAAATTAATCTGAAAAGGATTTAAATCCAGGACCTCTTGCACCCGATCATACCACTAAATGAACAAACCAATCGGTATATTGAAGCGTATTCGATTTTCTTGAATTTGTAGACTTGCAAAAGTGCACATCACTTATTGGAAGGTAGACAAAAATATAAAACCCTAAGGCCAAATTCACACAACCGTATTTGGTCCGTAATATATGGACCGTATGTCGGCCGATTTCCTGGACCAAACACAGTTCAGGGAGCCAGGCTCCTACCATCATAGTTATGTATGATGCTAGGAGTCCCTGCTTCTCCGTGGGAATACTGTCCCGTACTGGAAACATGATTACAGAATGGGACAGTATTTCGACGGAAAGGCAAGATAACTATGATGCTAGGAACTCCGGCTACCTGAACTGTGTTTGGTCTGAGAATTGTGGCCAACATACGGTCCGTATACCACGGACTGAACACGGTCGTGTGCATTTGGCCTTGGGGTTTTATCTTTTTGTCTACTTTCCAATAAGAGACCTGCACTTTGTGGCTTTTTGCAAGTCTACAAATTCAAGAAAATCGAATACGCTTCAATATACCGATTGGCTCGTTCATTTAGGGGTATGATTCTTGCATTGGGTGCAAAAGTCCTGGTTTTAAATCCTTGACAGATTCATTTTTGGCTTCACTTGCCGTCTCTGTCTGTCGAAAATTATTTGACCATACCAGGGCAGACTGCTTTTATTTGATGCTAGGGACTCCGGCTACCTGGACTGTGTTCGGTACAGGAAATGCGGCCTACATACGGTCCTTATGTCACGAACCGAACATACATTTGCCCTAAATGAGAATCTTACCCTTAGACCCCGAGCTGATGAAGGGTTTCTATCCAAGATAACATTGCCAGTTTTTCGGAGAGTCCTACTACTAAAGCCATGCTTCTCGAGGAACACCTCTATCAAAAGCACGGGCTCGTCCACAATTTGAAACTGGGAACTCTCGCACCTAAAACAAGAGTCACACCCCTGGACCAACAAGCCACTTTGAGAGCAGAGTGGAAAGGCGTTTTGCTAGCAAGACTTTTTTTTTCCCGCATCTATAGATATCAGAGGTCTATCTCGTAAAACGGTCTACAGAAGACAGGATATATACATATATTATATAAGAAAAAAATTACTCTATATGGGATACAGTTCAACCTTACATTTGCACATGGTCACTCAATTTCAATTCAATTTGCGATTAAGATCTTTAGGACGTCAATGTCTGTAATTCATGTATCCAATAGGATTCTCGGTGATGTAGAGTCAACATATGATTACCTCCATGACGTTGGGGTGGGACGTATTCAAGAATTTGAAATTATAACAAGCCTGGAAGGCAAAATTAACCCCTTAGTGACCAGCCCATTTTAGGCCTTAATGACCAAGCTATTTTATTCGTTTTTCTATAGTCGCATTCAAAGAGCTATAACGTTTTTATTTTTTCGTCTACATAGCTGTATGAGGACTTGTTTTTTGCGGGATTAGTTGTGCTTTTTAATGGCACCATTTTTGGGTACATATAATTTTTATATTAACTTTTATTAACCTTTTTGGGGGGGATTATAAAAAAAACCTGAAATACCGCCATTGTTCTATGCGTTTTTAAATTGACGCCGTTCACTGTGCGACGTAATTAACATGTGACCTTTATTCTATGGGTCGGTACGATTACGGCGATACCACATATGTAGAGGTTTTTTTATGTTTTACGACTTTTGCACAATAAAAACACTTTTGAACTAAAATTATTTGTTTTTGCATCGTCGCTTTCCAAGAGCCGTAATTTTTTTATTTTTCCATCAATGTAGTGATTTTTTGGGCTTGTTTTCTGCGGGACAAGACGTAGTTTTGAATGTTACTGTTTTGGGGTGCATGGGACTTATTGATTCATTTTTATTATGACTTTTTTGGGGGGCAATGGAAAAAAATTGCAATTTCGCCATAGTTTTTGGCGTTTTTTTTTTACGGTGTTCACTTTGCGGTTTAAATTACATATTAACTTTATTAATGGAGTCATTACGGTCGCGGCGATACCACATATGTGTACTTTTTTTTTTTTTTTACACTTTTACTAAATAAAACCACTTTTTATGGAAAAAAATGGATTTCTTTTTTTACTGTACTTTTTATTAATAATCTTTATTTCACTTTGATGACTGATTTTATTAGTCCCACTCGGGGACTTTACTGTGCGATGTTCCGATCGCTGATATAATGCTCTGGTGTACTTCGTATACCAGAGCATTATTGCCTGTCAGTGTAAATCTGACAGGCAATCTGTTAGGACGTGCCTCCGGCGCGTCCTAACAGGCATATGTCCAGGGTAGACCTGGGGGCTTTTATCAGTCCCCCGGCTGCCATGTCACCCTATCGGAGACCCGCGATTGCATTCGCGGGCCGCCGATGGGTGACCGAGGGAGCGCACTCCCTCTGTAAACAAAGTTAAATGCCGCGGTCGCTATTGACGGCGGCATTTAACGGGTTAAACGGCCGCGATCGAAGTAAACTTCAATCGCGGGCGTTGGAGCAGGAGCTCAGCTGTCATCAGACAGCAGAGCCCCGGCTCCTGCCTGCACGGGAGACCCGTGCAGGACTTAGACTAGGCTGACGTGAAAAGGCGTCAGCCTAGCCTAAAGCCCAGTAGTGAATCACGTAAAAAGGCGTATTAGTGGTCACTAAGGGGTTAAAAGACACCAGTAATTCCATGGTAGACCCTCTAAAGGGTTGACTTGTGCTTCTATGTGTGGTCTCGAATACGCCAAAGTATACGAGATTGTAAGAGTGGTCGGTGCCGTCCCTTTCTCATGGCTGACTGACGTGTCCAGACTACTCACATACAAGGTGACCAATAGACTGATCGTGGGATGGTGTTCAGATCACATAAATATTATATGAAGGAAGACGTATCCAACAAAAACAACAACAACTTTGTTTCATGTACTGATGGAGATAATCATTTTTCCAAAAAATATAATTGATTAAGTTGAAGTTAAATTCTTGATAAGGTTGAAAAAAGACACCAGTCCATCAAGTCCAATCTATAATCCTACTGTGTTGATCCAGAGGAAGGCAAACCCCCCCCCCCCCATGAGGTTGATGCCAATTGCCTCATTAAGGGAAAAATTCCTCCCCGACCCCAAATATGGCAATCACAATTAATTCCTGTAGTCAGAGAGTTATCACTGTGTGTTATCTGTGGTGTTACATAGGACTGCAGGTAACACTACTACATTATCTGTACTCAGAATGTTATCACTGTGTTATCTGTGGTGTTACATAGGACTGCTGGTAACATCTACTACATTATCTGTACTCAGAGAGTTATCACTGTGTTATCTGTGGTGTTACATAGGACTGCAGGTAGCACTACTAAATTATCTGTACTCAGAGAGTTATCACTGTGTGTTATCTGTGGTGTTACATAGGACTGCAGGTAACACTACTACATTATCTGTAATCAGAGAGTTATCACTGTGTTATCTGTGGTGTTACATAGGACTGCAGGTAACATCTACTACATTATCTGTACTCAGAGAGTTATCACTGTGTGTTATCTGTGGTGTTACATAGGACTGCAGGTAACACTACTACATTATCTGTACTCAGAGAGTTATCACTGTGTTATCTGTGGTGTTACATAGGACTGCAGGTAACATCTACTACATTATCTGTACTCAGAGAGTTATCACTGTTATGTATGGTGCTACATAGGACTGCAGGTAACACCTATTGCATTATCTGTACTCATCAGATTATAACTGTATACAGTGCAACTCCAAAGTAAAAAATGACAATATCAGCTCTGCTACAATTCAACTATCATATCCTACAATAAATGAGATGCTTTGTCTCCGCAGAGATCTCCGAGGGGGGCAGTAAGTACATCACCACCCAGTTTGAGAATGCGCTGAGCGGAGTCAGACAGGCGAAGCTGTTCATGCAACAAAGCGGAAAGGAGCTCGGGGAGATGATGCGCACGGTTAACGAAGCCGAGAGGAATAAGGAGGTCAGTGCTTTATTTACACCGACCGATATGAATAAGATTCCTGATAAATCCAGCAGAACAAGGGATTTCCAGACATATTTACTGAGTGTGATGTGGTGAAAGAACCAGCAACACAAGAGCATGGTGTTCTGATCTAGTGTGGGGACGGGGTTACAAACTGGGAGCTACATAGTGGAAGGGGCAGGGTCCTCAGCAGCACAGAGTATTTCAGGAGAAGTGTCTGCTGATCATGGGGGGTGGGGGGGGGGTCACAGACTAAGGGTATGTTCACACGGCCTATTTACGGACGTAAATCGGGCGTTTTTGCCCCGAATTACGGCCGAAAATAGCGCCTCAATAGCGCTGACAAACATCTGCCCATTGAAAGCAATGGGCAGACGTTTGTCTGTTCACACGAGGCGTATATTTACGCGCCGCTGTCAAATGACGGCGCGTAAATAGACGCCCGCGTAGAAGAAGTGACCTGTCACTTCTTTGGCCGTAATTGGAGCCGCTATTCATTGACTCCAATGAATAGCAGCGCTAATTACGCCCGTAATTGACGCGGCGTTCAAGCGCCTGCACATGCCGGTACGGCTGAAATTACGGGGATGTTTTCAGGCTGAAACATCCCCGTAATTTCAGCCGTTACGGACCCCCGCCGTGTGAACATACCCTAAGAGTTTCATAGTGGAAGGACAGGGTTCTCAGCAGCACAGAGTATATCAGGAGAGGTGTGTTCTGATCTTGTGGGGGGGGGGGTCACAAACTGGGAGTTACATTGTGGAAGGAGCAAGGTCCTCAGCATCACAGAGTATTTCAGGAGATCAATGTGCTGATCTTGTGGGAGGCGTTGACCTGTCCTCATGTTGCATTGTTTTTAGGATGCCCTCAAAGATGCACAAGAATCTGAGCAGCAGCTTTCGGATTCTCAGAAAATCTGCAATGAAACTGTTCTGGCGCTGTGGGAGGAGTGTAAACCGTGCCTAAAGCAAACCTGCGTCAGGTTCTACTCCAAGATCTGCAAGAGCGGCTCGGGTCTGGTCGGACGTCAGGTAAATTTATTATAAAATTATATATATACTGTATATATTGCATATGAACAATTACAATCATCTCTTTACATTAAGGCCTCATGCACACGACCGTAGTGTTTTTCTGGTCCGCAAATTCCAGGACCGTGTTCCGTGAAATGTCATCCGCAGTTCATCCGTATGTAATCCGCAAAATGCGGATGAAAAAAAAAAAGCCTAGGTAAAATAGGATGACGACAGAACTCATTCCCGGTCGTCGCCTAGCAACACTTCCGCAAATCCGCAAAACTGCGGATGACACACGGAGGTGTATCCGCAATTTCCACGGGCCCATTGACTTCTATTGGCATGTCCGCATCGAATTTGCGGCCCGTAATAAGACATGTCCTGAGTTTCTGCGGCACGGATTTGCGGACATGCGGAGACCCGTGAAAACACGGATAGTGTGTATGGGCCCATAGAAATGAATGGGTCCACAATTCTCCCGTGGATTTGCGGGGGAATTGCGGACGCAAAAACACGGTCGTGTGCATGAGGCCTAATAGATGTGGCAGAGCTAAATCTGTCATTAGAGCCCATGTGTTATCTGTGGCTTTCCAGATCAGTGAGTTACTATGATGCAGAAAAAAAAGCAGGCAAAAAGGAACATATGCAGCTCTGCTACATATGTACATATGATTCTTAAAGGGCCACTAACCATAAAGTCTGCAGCTTATAAAATTACAGTTATGTCTTTCTCAGCAACATGATATCAGTCAGATGTTCTGTTTTACTGATTTAGTGAGTGTCCACATTTACTGTCAAATTGTCTAATGGCTCGTACTATAGGTGGCAACTTAAAATAAACACAGCACCACCTATAGGAGGAAATAGATGCACCAGGTGTCAGAGTTCATTTAAAGGGACATTACCATCTTACACATCTGCGGCATATCGATTCCAACTCTGAGACCATAATCTGCTGGGAGAATGGGGGTCCCATACCCAGGGGCATTTGTAGGGTTTTTAAAGGAGGGTTTCCAAGGGCGCTGATGCCCACCATGGAGAGAGCAAAGTGTCCTATTTATACAGATGTCCACTTTAGTGTTAGGGTTAGTAATAGTATTCTTATCATACTCCTGGTGGTTCAGAGTCATTTAGCGCTTAATACCGAATATCTCTGGTGGTGCTAGGTAAAGAAGGGGTTAATATTAATATATATTATACATGGTGGTTATGGGATAACAGAACGGGAGGTCTATGGTCCTTTAGTAGTTAACGTTTAACCACTTATTGTAATTTTATTAGATTGTTTAGGATGGTGCAGGGGTAAGTGCTGGTCTCGGGCAGGAAAGTGTACCTATAATTTTATTTAATAAATTGGGGATCTGCTCAGCTGCCACTAGGGGAAGTCATTGACTTTAAAAAATTGATATGCATTGAGCTCCGCCTAGTGGTAGAAGACAGAATTTCAGCCTTTGTCTGGATTTTCTTTTTTTTAGTTGCTCTGAGAGGGGTTTCCAGGTACTAGGAAACTCCCCCTAAATATGCACCAATTTGCTGGCTCTTTGCATTGAACGCTATGGAGCGGTAGCAATTCTTGCATGCAGCCCCCTCTATTTAAGTCTGTGGGAGTTACGAAAAGAGTCAAACAAGCAGTGGATCTTTCCATAACTCCCATAGACTTTAACAGAAATCAAGGGAGATATCAGCCACAAAATTAGTAAATAGTGGTCACTGGACCCCAATTTCCCCCCCGATAAGTGAGGGTCCTAGAGATGAGACATGCACCCAACACACATTTATACCATATTGTGTGGAAATGCCGTAGATGAGTTAAATTTAAACGCTCCTTTAATGCTTTGAGAATTCATCGGTTTATTCTTCAGGATTATTTCACAATGTATGATCATTTTTGATTAAAAAAATTGACTTGCAATACCATGCCTGTCCACAAGGTGTGCTGTTAAAACGAGTCACATTCCTTCAGGCACACGTAGTAAAATGCTCTTTAGTGGAAATTAAAGGTACTGCAACTATTAACATTTTCTGGACTAAAAACACACAGTATGGTTTCTGGTGTCCATGTAAGTAGCCAAACATTTTCTTCTTTTTATAGTTTGAAGACTTCCTGAACAGATCGTCTCCATTTTCCGTTTTTGTCGTTGGAGATAAGGTCGATGCTTTGACCAAGCAGGATGAGCAGCAACACATGATACTGGAAGATCTAGAGGATGGGTACAGCATTGTGGAGGACAGTATGGACGAACTCTTCCAGGACAGTATAAAAGCCTTCACCCACATGAAACCATTCGTAACCGATACTTTCCAGGTCACATTTAGTTCCCCACAATGGAATCCATTCCCTTTAGAGAAACTCAATTTCCCCTTTCTTAAAAAAACCCGCAGGGAGAGGTCTACTCACTTTGAGACATTTTCTAGAGGCAATTTTGAGTCTCTTTTTGAATCTGCAAAGAAGATAATGGAGAGACACAACCAGTTGGCCCAACAACTGTTTGAGGGAACAGGTAAAACATTGGACCTTCAAGCTTCAAAATATTTTAAAAGAAACCTTTTTGTAGACGTCTTAATAACCTCCTCAGACAACCGTTACCTTCACTAAGAGCCCCATTGGCCAGATCAATTAGTAGAAGGTAACCAGGTATCAAACGATCGTGGTGACCCTCCGGATAGTAAGCAATGATCATCCCTGTATTCTTCCTCTAGGCATAAGTTAAGGATCCCTCGATTGGTTCTTGATGTTTGTCTCAAAATAACCAATTATTAGCCAAAAAAGACCAACGTGGCAGATCAATTTTTTGACGGATTATCAGCAGTTGGTTTGTAAGAGAAAAGAATATAACCAATTAATGGCCAACAATCGTAGGAATCATGGGTTTTGGCCAAAAATTAGATCACGTTACATTCTGGGTTACTTCTTCCATCAATCTATTAAGCTGGTCAGGTGAGGGGTAAATAATGGGGGGGGGGGGGGCACTTCTTTAACTTGAGTATTCTTGACAGACTATTCAGTGAAGTTACAGATCTGTAAGAGATTTTTGGAAGCCAGCCAACGAAGTGACCGTAAAAGAAAATTCCATCTAAATTTATCACTGAGGAGGATGATGATGGTGGTGGTGATAAAGGAGAGGATGATGGTGTGGTTCTTGAGCTGTGACCACAACTAATTTTCACATTATAGATGCTGTAGCATTCATGAGTGTAACCCCTTAGTTCTTGGGGTCCCAGCTTACAGATGCGCACCTCACGCAGATGGCATATGATAGATGGAGTAGATGTATTTTTAATGACAGGGATAGGGAAACAGACAAGTGAGCCCTAATCTACCCGCCACTCAGTCCCTGCCTACTTGCAACGACCCGCCCTAGGCAACGGGGTACAACTGGGCGACAGTCCCTACACTCAGTAAGTGCACGACGGACAACCAGAAAAGGAAACACAGAACAAAGGGAAACGGGGCAGTTGCCCACGGCAACACCGTGAGCAACAAGAGTAGTAAACGAGCCGAGTCAAACCAGGAGAGTACGAGGTGCCAAACGCAGAGCAGGAGAGTAGTGAACAAGCCGAGTCAAACCAGGAGTGTACAAGGTACCAAACGCAGAGCAGAAGAGTAGTCAGTAAGCCAGGGTCAATACGAAGCAGGGACAAGTAGTTCAAGAAGTTGCAGCAGGGCCAGGAAACCAAATGAGAAGAATCACAAGCAAAGGAAGAACAGGAAAGGCAGGTATAAATAGACAGAGGGCGGGAGCTAGCTCCGTCTGGCCAGGCTGTGATAGGCTCTCCCACTCCTAAGCCTGCCATCCTGAGTGGTGGAAGATGAAGTCAGTCTCACAGACATAGAAGCAGGTGCAGACTGATTACCTATGGGCGTGGATACAGAAGCTGTGTCTGGCAGATCCTTAACAGTATTCTTTATAAAAGGTTATCTCATGAACACAACCCATCCATATGACCTATTAGGATATATAGACATCCTAGAGAGGGGTCCCTCACTCTATGTATTACATTTCAGGGAAAACAGTTCACTAGAAAAAGCTTCACCTGAAAAAAAATCAGGTGTGTGCCGGGAGCCGGACCCTTGGTGATAGGTTGTTCGCTGCAGCGGCGTATTTCGGAAAGTCGTTGTCTCTGATGAAACAACCTCTTAAATGAAAGATTTTATGGATTGTTTTTACTGATCTATTTTGGATCTTTATGTATTTATGATCAGGGAATTCAACAGATGACAAAATGACCTGTCGGGAACTCAGACGCAATTCTGCGGCTGCTTGAAGATGAAGGAGAAGTGTGAAAAGTGCAAGGAAATTCTGGCCAGCGGTAAGACACAAGATGTAACCTAGGAGCAATGCAGTAAGAAATGCTTTCCAGGGCTGATGATGGACGATGATGATCATGATGATCGTGGTGGTGATGATGATCATGATGATCGTGGTGGTGATGATGATCATGATGATCGTGGTGGTGATGATGATCATGATGATCGTGATGGTGGTGATGATGATCATGATGATCGTGGGGGTGATGAGGAACAATGATGATCGTGGGGGTGATGTGGATCATGATGTCGTGGTCGTGATGATGATCGTGGTGGTGATGATGATCATGATGATCGTGGTGGTGATGATGATCATGATGATCGTGATGGTGGTGATGATGATCATGATGATCGTGGGGGTGATGAGGAACAATGATGATCGTGGGGGTGATGTGGATCATGATGTCGTGGTGATGATGATCATGATGATCGTGGCGGTGATGATGATCATGATGATCGTGGTGGTGATGATGATCATGATGATCGTGTTGGTGATGAGGATCATGATGATCGTGGTGGTGATGAGGATCATGATGTCGTGGTGGTGATGATGATCATGATGATCGTGGTGGTGATGATGATCATGGTGGTGATTATGATCATGATGATCGTGGTGGTGATGATTATGATGATGATGCTGGTGAAGACACTTTGACCATATTAGATATAGTAATGTGTTAATTCCCCTAGTGGTCAACATGGACCAACCATTCTGCAGTGATATATTGTGGTGACATTGTCTAAAAATATTGGAGAGGTACTTGATGGTGGTTATAATTAAGATGAAGATTGCAATGATGAATGAAGAGGTCAATGATGATGATGAAAGACGATGGTGGTGATGATATGTGATAAAGAATGATAGTTAATAATTATATTAATGGTCATAATGATTATTTCCGAGGTGATGGGGCTGATGGTTGAGGTGGTGGTGATGGCAATAATTGGGTAAATTAGGACTATGAAAAACATGATGGTGATAGCTGTGAAGATCATGAACATGTCACCAAGAAATAATGATGGTGATAACGATGGGAGTGATTAATAACAGGATGATGGAAATGATAAGATTATGAATGTGATAATAATGGATGTGATTGTATTTGAAGTCTGATGAAGGAACAACAATTATATTGGTGATGGCAAAGCTGGAATGTGTTTAATGATAATGAAAATAATGATGGCGGAACGTTTCACCTCTTGTCCAGACTGTACCAGAAAAGATCAAATGCAAGGAAAACTTAAGGAGAAGTTCGAGGAATCTCTTCGCCTAGCTGAGAATTTCACCAGGCAGTATGATGACCTAATGAAGACGTACCTTGACAAGATGCAAAATACATTCATTATTTTAGGAGACTTCGGTAAGCAGTTTGGCTGGGTCAGCGAGCTTTCCAACTACACCCAGAATGACAAGAATGGAATATTCCAAGTTTCCACCGTGAGTACAAGGGCTATTATACATAGGGGGGGGGGGGGGGGGGATTATAGTAGTTATATTCTAGTATATAGGAGCAGTATTACAGTAGTTACATTCTTGTATATAGGGGCAGTATTATAGTAGTTACATTCTTGTATATAGGGGCAGTATTATAGTAGTTATATTCCTATATATAGGAGCAGTATTATAGTACTTATATTCCTATATATAGGAGCAGTATTATAATAGTTATATTCCTGTATATAGGAGCAGTATTATAGTAGTTATATTCTTGTATATAGGGGCAGTATTATAGTAGTTATATTCTTGTATATAGGAGCAGTATTATAGTAGTTATATTCTTGTATATAGGGGCAGTATTATAGTACTTATATTCTTGTATATAGGGGCAGTATTATAGTAATTATATTCTTGTATATAGGGAGCAGTATTATAGTAGTTATATTCTTGTATATAGGAGCAGTATTATAGTAGTTATATTCTTGTATATAGGGGCAGTATTATACTAGTTATATTCTTGTATATAGGGGCAGTATTATAGTACTTATATTCCTATATATAGGAGCAGTATTATAGTAGTTATATTCTTGTATATAGGGGCAGTATTATACTAGTTATATTCTTGTATATAGGGGCAGTATTATAGTACTTATATTCCTGTATATAGGAGCAGTATTATAGTAGTTATATTCTTGTATATAGGAGTAGTATTATAGTAGTTATATTCTTGTATATAGGAGACAGTATTATAGTAGTTATATTCTTGTATATAGGGGGCAGTATTATAGTAGTTATATACTTGTATATAGGGAGCAGTATTATAGTAGCTATATTCTTGTATATAGGGGCAGTATTATAGTAGTTATATTCTTGTATATAGGGGGCAGTATTATAGTAGTTATATTCTTGTATATAGGGGGGCAGTATTATAGTAGTTATATTCTTGTATATAGGGGCAGTATTATAGGAGTTATATTCTTGTATATAGGGGGCAGTATTATAGTAGTTATATTCTTGTATATAGGAGCAGTATTATAGTAGATATATTCTTGTATACAGGGGGCAGTATTATAGTAGTTATATTATTGTATATAGGGGCAGTATTATAGTAGTTATATTCTTGTATATAGTAAGCAGTATTATAGTAGTTATATTCTTGTATATAGGGACAGTATTATAGGAGTTATATTCTTGTATATAGGGGGCAGTATTAGGGCGGGTTCACACATAGCGGAATTTCACTTAAATTCCGCTGCGGACACTCCGCAGCGTTAATCCGCAGCGGAGCCGTTTCTCCATTGACTTTCACTTTAATTTAGCAGTGTTCGTTTACACGATGCGTACAATTCCGCTGCGGAGCATAGGCTGCGGAGCGGAATTTGGTGTCCGCAGCATGCTCTGTCTGTTGCGGAGCAGTGGCGGACTGGTTGCGGACTCATGGCGGAATTTCTCCATTGACTTCAATGGAGAGTCAAAATTCCGCAATGAAGTCCGCAGATCTTATGTGTGCTGCGGAGCGTATTGTTTTTACTACCATGACATTTCTTCATTCTGGCTGGACCTATGTATTTCTAGGTCTACAGCCAGACTGAGGAAGTCAATGGGGCTCCCGTAATGACGGGAGCGTTGCTAGGAGACGTCTGTAAATAGTCACTGTCCAGTGTGCTGAAAGAGTTACGCGATCGGCAGTAACTGTTTCTGCACCCGGGACAGTGACTACCGATCTCAATATACATGTATCTGTAAAAAAAAATATAAGTTCATACTTACCGAGAACTCCCTGCGTCTGTCTACAGTCCGGCCTCCCAGGATGACGTTTCAGTGTAAGTGACGGCTGCAGCCAATCACAGGCCAAGCACAGGCTGCAGCGGTCACATGGACTGGAGCGTCATCCAGGGAGGTCGGGCCGGATGCCGAAAGAGGGACGCGTCACCAAGACAACGGGCGGTAAGTATGAATTTCTTTGACTTTCACTAGGGAAAGTGCTGTCCCTTCTCTCTATCCTGCACTGAATAGGGAGAAGAGAAGCACTTTTCCTGCAGTCCGCAGCGGCCAGTCCGCATCAATTTTCTGCACATTTTGTGCAGATCCGCTGCAGAATCTGCAACGCAGATTCTGTGCGGCATTGATGCGGACAGTTGCGGAGGAATTCCGCCATGTGTGGTCATGCCCTTATAGTACTTATATTCCTGTATATAGGAGCAGTATTATAATAGTTATATTCCTGTATATAGGAGCAGTATTATAGTAGTTATATTCTTGTATATAGGAGCAGTATTATAGTAGTTATATTCTTGTATATAGGCATTATT
This sequence comes from Rhinoderma darwinii, assembly GCF_050947455.1. Lineage (NCBI taxonomy): Eukaryota > Metazoa > Chordata > Amphibia > Anura > Rhinodermatidae > Rhinoderma > Rhinoderma darwinii. The sequence continues at coordinate 10,197,948 of NC_134690.1, read as the reverse complement.
ATAGTAGTTATATTCTTGTATATAGGAGGCAGTATTATAGTAGTTATATTCTTGTATATAGGGGGCAGTATTATAGTAGTTATATTCTTGTATATAGTGGACAGTATTATAAAAGTTATATGCTTGTATATAGGAGCAGTATTATAGTAGTTATATTCTTGTATATAGGAGTAGTATTATAGTAGTTATATTCTTGTATATAGGAGACATATTCTTGTATATAGGGAGCAGTATTATAGTAGTTATATTCTTGTATATAGGGGCAGTATTATAGTAGTTATATTCCCTTATATAGGAGCAGTATTATAATAGTTATATTCCTGTATATAGGAGCAGTATTATAGTAGTTATATTCTTGTATATAGGAGCAGTATTATAGTAGTTATATTCTTGTATATAGGCAGTATTATAGTAGTTATATTCTTGTATATAGGGGCAGTATTATAGTAGTTATATTCTTGTATATAGGGGGCAGTATTATAGTAGTTATATTCTTGTATATAGTGGGCAGTATTATAAAAGTTATATGCTTGTATATAGGAGCAGTATTATAGTAGTTATATTCTTGTATATAGGAGTAGTATTATAGTAGTTATATTCTTGTATATAGGAGACAGTATTATAGTAGTTATATTCTTGTATATAGGGGGCAGTATTATAGTAGTTATATACTTGTATATAGGGAACAGTATTATAGTAGTTATATTCTTGTATATAGGGGCAGTATTATAGTAGTTATATTCCCTTATATAGGAGCAGTATTATAGTAATTATATTCTTGTATATAGGATCAGTCTTATAATAGTTACATTTTTGTATATAGGTGGCAGTATTATAGTAGTTATATTCTTGTATATAGGAGCAGTATTATAGTAGTTATATTCTTGTATACAGGAACAGTATTATAGTAGTTATATTCTTGTATATAGGTGGCAGTATTATAGTAGTTATATTCTTGTATATAGGGGGCAGTATTATAGTAGTTATATTCTTGTATATAGGGGGCAGTATTATAGTAGTTATATTCTTGTATATAGGGGCACTATTATAGTAGTTATATTCCCTTATATAGGATCAGTATTATAGTAATTATATTCTTGTATATAGGAGCAGTATTATAGTAGTTATATACTTGTATATAGGGAGCAGTATTATAGTAGTTATATTCTTCTATATAGGAGCAGTATTATAATAGTTATATTCCTGTATATAGAGGGCAGTTTTATAGTAGTTATATTCTTGTATATAGGGGGCAGCATTATAGTAGTTATATTGTTGTATATAGGAGCAGTATTATAGTAGTTATATTCTTGTATATAGGAGCAGTATTATAGTAGTTATATTCTTGTATATAGGCAGTATTATAGTAGTTATATTCTTGTATATAGGAGGCAGTATTATAGTAGTTATATTATTGTATATAGGAGCAGTATTATAGTAGTTATATTCTTGTATATAGGGGGCAGTATTATAGTACTTATATTCCTGTATATAGGAGCAGTATTATAATAGTTCTATTCCTGTATATAGGAGCAGTATTATAGTAGTTATATTCTTGTATATAGGGGCAGTATTATAGTAGTTATATTCTTGTATATAGGGGCAGTATTATAGGAGTTATATTCTTGTATATAGGGGCAGTATTATAGTACTTATATTCCTGTATATAGGAGCAGTATTATAATAGTTATATTCCTGTATATAGGAGCAGTATTATAGTAGTTATATTCTTGTATATAGGAGCAGTATTACAGTAGTTACATTCTTATATATAGGGGCAGTATTATAGGAGTTATATTCTTGTATATAGGGGCAGTATTATAGTACTTATATTCCTGTATATAGGAGCAGTATTATAATAGTTATATTCCTGTATATAGGAACAGTATTATAGTAGTTATATTCTTGTATATAGGAGCAGTATTATAGTAGTTATATTCTTGTATATAGGCAGTATTATAGTAGTTATATTCTTGTATATAGGGGCAGTATTATAGTAGTTATATTCTTGTATATAGGAAAAGTATTATAGTAGTTATATTCTTGTATATAGGAGGCAGTATTATAGTAGTTATATTCTTGTATATAGGGGCAGTATTATAGTAGTTATATTCTTGTATATAGGGGGCAGTATTATAGTAGTTATATTCTTGTATATAGGGGGCAGTATTATAGTAGTTATATGCTTGTATATAGGAGCAGTATTATCGTAGTTATATTCTTGTATATAGGAGTAGTATTATAGTAGTTATATTCTTGTATATAGGGGGCAGTATTATAGTAGTTATATACTTGTATATAGGGAGCAGTATTATAGTAGCTATATTCTTGTATATAGGGGCAGTATTATAGTAGTTATATTCTTGTATATAGGGGACAGTATTATAGTAGTTATATTCTTGTATATAGGAGCAGTATTATAGTATATATATTCTTGTATACAGGGGGCAGTATTATAGTAGTTATATTCCTGTATATAGGAGCAGTATTATAGTAGTTATATTCTTGTATATAGGGGGCAGTATTATAGTAGTTATATTCTTGTATATAGGGGCAGTATTATAGTAGTTATATTCTTGTATATAGGGGGCAGTATTATAGTAGTTATATTCTTGTATATAGGAGCAGTATTATAGTAGTTATATTCTTGTATATAGGAGCAGTATTATAGTAGTTATATTCTTGTATATAGGCAGTATTATAGTAGTTATATTCTTGTATATAGGAGGCAGTATTATAGTAGTTATATTCTTGTATATAGGGGCAGTATTATAGTAGTTATATTCTTGTATATAGGGGGCAGTATTATAGTAGTTATATTCTTGTATATAGGGGGCAGTATTATAGTAGATATATTCTTGTATATAGTGGGCAGTATTATAAAAGTTATATGCTTGTATATAGGAGCAGTATTATAGTAGTTATATTCTTGTATATAGGAGTAGTATTATAGTAGTTATATTCTTGTATATAGGAGACAGTATTATAGTAGTTATATTCTTGTATATAGGGGGCAGTATTATAGTAGTTATATACTTGTATATAGGGAGCAGTATTATAGTAGTTATATTCTTGTATATAGGGGCAGTATTATAGTAGTTATATTCCCTTATATAGGAGCAGTATTATAGTAATTATATTCTTGTATATAGGAGCAGTCTTACAATAGTTACATTTTTGTATATAGGTGGCAGTATTATAGTAGTTATATTCTTGTATATAGGAGCAGTATTATAGTAGTTATATTCTTGTATACAGGAACAGTATTATAGTAGTTATATTCTTGTATATAGGTGGCAGTATTATAGTAGTTATATTCTTGTATATAGGGGGCAGTATTATAGTAGTTATATTCTTGTATATAGGGGGCAGTATTATAGTAGTTATATTCTTGTATATAGGAGCAGTGTTATAGTAGTTATATTCTTGTATATAGGGGCACTATTATAGTAGTTATATTCCCTTATATAGGATCAGTATTATAGTAGTTATATACTTGTATATAGGGAGCAGTATTATAGTAGTTATATTCTTCTATATAGGAGCAGTATTATAATAGTTATATTCCTGTATATAGAGGGCAGTTTTATAGTAGTTATATTCTTGTATATAGGGGGTAGTATTATAGTAGTTATATTCTTGTATATAGGAGCAGTATTAGGCTGGGTTCACACGTGGCGGAATTTCACTTAAATTCCGCTGCGGACACTCCGCAGCGTTAATCCGCAGCGGAGCCGTTTGTCCATTGACTTACACTTTAATTTAGCAGTGTTCGTTTAGACGAGGCGTAAAATTCCGCTGCGGAGCATAGGCTGCGGAGCGGAATTTGGTGTCCGCAGCATGCTCTGTCTGTTGCGGAGCAGTGGCGGACTCATGGCGGAATTTCTCCATTGACTTCAATGGAGATTCTAATTTCCGCAATGAAGTTCGCAGCTGTCATGCACATGTTATGTGTGCTGCGGATCCGTCTTGCTTTTTTAACTTGACATTTCTTCATTCTGGCTGGACCTATGTATTTCTAGGTCTACAGCCAGACTGAGGAAGTCAATGGGGCTCCCGTAATGACGGGAGCGTTGCTAGGAGACGTCTGTAAATAGTCACTGTCCAGGGTGCTGAAAGAGTTAAGCGATCGGCAGTAACTGTTTCTGCACCCGGGACAGTGACTACCGATCCCAATATACATGTATCTGTAAAAAAAAAAGAAGTTCATACTTACCGAGAACTCCCTGCTTCTGTCTCCAGTCCGGCCTCCCAGGATGACGTTTCAGTCTAAGTGACGGCTGCAGCCAATCACAGGCTCATGACAGGCTGCAGCGGTCACATGGACTGCCGCGTCATCCAGGGAGATCGGGCTGGATGCCGAAGGAGGGACGCGTCACCAAGACAACGGGCGGTAAGTATGAATTTCTTTGACTTTCACAAGGGAAAGTGCTGTCCCTTCTCTCTATCGTGCACAGATAGGGAGAAGGGAAGTACTTTTACCGCAGTCCGCAGCAGCTAGTCCGCATCAATTTACTGCACATTTTGTGCAGATCCGCAGCAGAATCTGCAACGCAGATTCTGTGCGGCATTGATGCGGACAGTTGCGGAGGAAATCCGCCACGTGTGGTCATGCCCTAATAGTAGTTATATTCTTGTATATAGGAGCAGTATTATAGTAGTTATATTCTTGTATATAGGCAGTATTATAGTAGTTATATGCTTGTATATAGGAGGCAGTATTATAGTAGTTATATTATTGTATATAGGGGCAGTATTATAGTAGTTATATTCTTGTATATAGGGGGCAGTATTATAGTAGTTATATTCTTGTATATAGGGGGCAGTATTATAGTAGTTATATGCTTGTATATAGGAGCAGTATTATAGTAGTTATATTCTTGTATATAGGAGTAGTATTAGGCTGGGTTCACACGTGGCGGAATTTCACTTAAATTCCGCTGCGGACACTCCGCAGCGTTAATCCGCAGCGGAGCCGTTTGTCCATTGACTTACACTTTAATTTAGCAGTGTTCGTTTAGACGAGGCGTAAAATTCCGCTGCGGAGCATAGGCTGCGGAGCGGAATTTGGTGTCCGCAGCATGCTCTGTCTGTTGCGGAGCAGTGGCGGACTCATGGCGGAATTTCTCCATTGACTTCAATGGAGAGTCAAAATTCCGCAATGAAGTCCGCAGCTCTTATGTGTGCTGCGGAGCGTATTGGTTTTACTACCATGACATTTCTTCATTCTGGCTGGACCTATGTATTTCTAGGTCTACAGCCAGACTGAGGAAGTCAATGGGGCTCCCGTAATGACGGGAGCGTTGCTAGGAGACGTCTGTAAATAGTCACTGTCCAGGGTGCTGAAAGAGTTACGCGATCGGCAGTCACTGTTTCTGCACCCGGGACAGTGACTACCGATCTCAATATACATGTATCTGTAAAAAAATAGATAAGTTCATACTTACCGAGAACTCCCTGCGTCTGTCTCCAGTCCGGCCTCCCAGGATGACGTTTCAGTCTAAGTGACGGCTGCAGCCAATCACAGGCCAAGCACAGGCTGCAGCGGTCACATGGACTGGCGCGTCATCCAGGGAGGTCGGGCTGGATGCCGAAAGAGGGACGCGTCACCAAGACAACGGGCGGTAAGTATGAATTTCTTTGACTTTCACTAGGGAAAGTGCTGTCCCTTCTCTCTATCCTGCACTGAATAGGGAGAAGGGAAGCACTTTTACCGCAGTCCGCAGCGGCCAGTCCGCATCAATTTTCTGCACATTTTGTGCAGATCCGCAGCAGAATCTGCAACGCAGATTCTGTGCGGCATTGATGTGGACAGTTGCGGAGGAAATCCGCCACGTGTGGTCATGCCCTTATAGTAGTTATATTCTTGTATATAGGGGGCAGTATTATAGTAGTTATATACTTGTATATAGGGAGCAGTATTATAGTAGTTATATTCTTGTACATAGGAGACAGTATTATAGTAGCTATATTCTTGTATATAGGGAGCAGTATTATAGTAGTTATATTCTTGTATATAGGAGCAGTATTATAGTAGTTATATTCTTGTATATAGGGGGCAGTATTATAGTAGTTATATTCTTGTAAATAGGGGACAGCATTATAGTAGTTATATTCTTGTATATAGTGGCAGTATTATAGTAGTTATATTCTTGTATATAGGGGGCAGTATTATACTAGTTATATTCTTGTATATAGGGGGCAGTATTATAGTAGTTATATTCTTGTATATAGGAGCAGTATTATAGTAGTTATATTCTTGTATATAGGGGCAGTATTATAGTAGTTATATTCCCTTATATAGGAGCAGTATTATAGTAATTATATTCTTGTATATAGGAGCAGTCATATAATAGTTACATTTTTGTATATAGGTGGCAGTATTATAGTAGTTATATTCTTGTATATAGGAGCAGTATTATAGTAGTTATATTCTTGTATACAGGAACAGTATTATAGTAGTTATATTATTGTATATAGGTGGCAGTATTATAGTAGTTATATTCTTGTATATAGGGGGCAGTATTATAGTAGTTATATTCTTGTATATAGGGGCAGTATTATAGTAGTTATATTCTTGTATATAGTGGGCAGTATTATAGTAGTTATATGCTTGTATATAGGAGCAGTATTATAGTAGTTATATTCTTGTATATAGGAGTAGTATTATAGTAGTTATATTCTTGTATATAGGGGGCAGTATTATAGTAGTTATATACTTGTATATAGGGAGCAGTATTATAGTAGTTATATTCTTGTACATAGGAGACAGTATTATAGTAGCTATATTCTTGTGTATAGGGAGCAGTATTATAGTAGTTATATTCTTGTATATAGGCGCAGTATTATAGTAGTTATATGCTTGTATATAGGGGGCAGTATTATAGTAGTTATATTCTTGTAAATAGGGGACAGCATTATAGTAGTTATATTCTTGTATATAGTGGCAGTATTATAGTAGTTATATTCTTGTATATAGGCGGCAGTATTATACTAGTTATATTCTTGTATATAGGGGGCAGTATTATAGTAGTTATATTCTTGTATATAGGAGCAGTATTATAGTAGTTATATTCTTGTATATAGGGGCAGTATTATAGTAGTTATATTCCCTTATATAGGAGCAGTATTATAGTAATTATATTCTTGTATATAGGAGCAGTCATATAATAGTTACATTTTTGTATATAGGTGGCAGTATTATAGTAGTTATATTCTTGTATATAGGAGCAGTATTATAGTAGTTATATTCTTGTATACAGGAACAGTATTATAGTAGTTATATTCTTGTATATAGGGGGCAGTATTATAGTAGTTATATTCTTGTATGTAGGAGGCAGTATTATAGTAGTTATATTCTTGTATATAGGTGCAGTATTATAGTAGTTATATTCTTCTATTTAGGATCAGTATTATAGTAGTTATATTCTTCTATATAGGAGGCAGTATTATAGTAGTTATATTCTTGTATATAGGAGCAGTGTTATAGTAGTTATATACTTGTATATAGGTGGCAGTATCATAGTAGTTATATTCTTGTATATAAGAGGCAGTATTATAGTAGTTATATTCTTGTATATAGGAGGCAGTATTATAGTAGTTATATTCTTGTATATAGGAGCAGTGTTATAGTAGTTATATACTTGTATATAGGTGGCAGTATTATAGTAGTTATATTCTTGTATATAGGGGCAGTATTATAGTAGTTATTTTCTTGTATATAGGGGGCAGTATTATAGTAGTTATATTCTTGTATATAGGAGGCAGTATTATAGTAGTTATATTCGTGTATATAGGCAGCAATATTATAGTAGTTATATTCTTGTATATAGGGGGCAGTATTATAGTAGTTATATTCTTGTATATAAGGGGCAGTATTATAGTAGTTATATTCTTGTATATAGGGGGCAGTATAATAGTAGTTATATCCTTGTATATAGGGGGCAGTATAATAGTAGTTATATTCTTGTATATAGGGGGCAGTATTATAGTAGTTATATTCTTGTATATAGGAGGCAGTATTATAGTAGTTATATTCTTGTATATAGGAGGCAGTATTATAGTAGTTATATTCTTGTATATAGGGATAGTATAATAGTAGTTATATTCTTGTATATAGGGAGCAGTATTATGGTAGTTATATTCTTGTATATAGGGAGCAGTATTATAGTAGTTATATTCTTGTATATAGGGGGCAGTATTATAGTAGTTATATTCTTGTATATAGGAGCAGTATTATAGTAGTTATATTCTTGTATATAGGGGGCAGTATTATAGTAGTTATATTCTTGTAAATAGGGGACAGCATTATAGTAGTTATATTCTTGTATATAGTGGCAGTATTATAGTAGTTATATTCTTGTATATAGGGGGCAGTATTATACTAGTTATATTCTTGTATATAGGGGGCAGTATTATAGTAGTTATATTCTTGTATATAGGAGCAGTATTATAGTAGTTATATTCTTGTATATAGGGGCAGTATTATAGTAGTTATATTCCCTTATATAGGAGCAGTATTATAGTAATTATATTCTTGTATATAGGAGCAGTCATATAATAGTTACATTTTTGTATATAGGTGGCAGTATTATAGTAGTTATATTCTTGTATATAGGAGCAGTATTATAGTAGTTATATTCTTGTATACAGGAACAGTATTATAGTAGTTATATTATTGTATATAGGTGGCAGTATTATAGTAGTTATATTCTTGTATATAGGGGCAGTATTATAGTAGTTATATTCTTGTATATAGGGGCAGTATTATAGTAGTTATATTCTTGTATATAGGGGGCAGTATTATAGTAGTTATATTCTTCTATATAGGAGCAGTATTATAGTAGTTATATTCTTGTATATAGGAACAGTGTTATAGTAGTTATATACTTGTATATAGGTGGCAGTATCATAGTAGTTATATTCTTGTATATAAGAGGCAGTATTATAGTAGTTATATTCTTGTATATAGGAGGCAGTATTATAGTAGTTATATTCTTGTATATAGGAGCAGTGTTATAGTAGTTATATACTTGTATATAGGTGGCAGTATTATAGTAGTTATATTCTTGCATATAGGGGGCAGTATTATAGTAGTTATATTCTTGTATATAGGGGCAGTATTATAGTAGTTATTTTCTTGTATATAGGGGGCAGTATTATAGTAGTTATATTCTTGTATATAGGAGGCAGTATTATAGTAGTTATATTCGTGTATATAGGCAGCAATATTATAGTAGTTATATTCTTGTATATAGGGGGCAGTATTATAGTAGTTATATTCTTGTATATAAGGGGCAGTATTATAGTAGTTATATTCTTGTATATAGGGGGCAGTATAATAGTAGTTATATCCTTGTATATAGGGGGCAGTATAATAGTAGTTATATTCTTGTATATAGGGGGCAGTATTATAGTAGTTATATTCTTGTATATAGGAGGCAGTATTATAGTAGTTATATTCTTGTATATAGGAGGCAGTATTATAGTAGTTATATTCTTGTATATAGGGATAGTATAATAGTAGTTATATTCTTGTATATAGGGAGCAGTATTATGGTAGTTATATTCTTGTATATAGGGAACAGTATTATAGTAGTTATATTCTTGTATATAGGGGGCAGTATTATAGTAGTTATATTCTTGTATATAGGAGGCAGTATTATAGTAGTTATATTCTTGTGTATAGGAGGCAGTATTATAGTAGTTATATGCTTGTACATAGGCAGTATTATAATAGTTATATTCTTGTATATAGGAGGCAGTATTATAGTAGTTATATTCTTGTATATAGGGGGCAGTATTATAGTAGTTATATTCTTGTATATAGGGGACAGTATTATAGTAGGTATATTCTTGTATATAGGGGCAATATTATAGTAGTTATATTCTTGTATATAGGGGCAGTATTATAGTAGTTCTATTCTTGTATATAGGGAGCAGTATTATAGTAGTTATATTCTTGTATATAGGGGGCAGTATTATAGTAGTTATATTCTTGTATATAGGGGGCAGTATTATAGTAGTTATATTCTTGTATATAGGGGCAGTATTATAGTAGTTATATTCTTGTATATAGTGGGCAGTATTATAGTAGTTATATTCTTCTATATAGGAGGCAGTATTATAGTAGTTATATTCTTGTATATAAGGGCAGTATTATATTGGTTATATTTTTGTATATAGGGGCAGTTTTATAGTAGTTATATTCTAGTATATAGGAGAAGTATTACAGTAGTTATATTCTTGTATATAGGGGGCAGTATTATAGTAGTTATATTCTTGTATATAGGGGGCAGTATTATAATAGATATATTCTTGCATATAGGGGGGCAGTATTATAGTAGTTATAATCTTGTATATAGAGGGCAGTATTATAGTAGTTATATTCTTGTATATAGGAGCAGTATTATAGTAGTTATATTTTTGTATGTAGGAGCAGTATTATAGTAGTTATATTCTTGTATATAGGGGGCAGTATTATAGTAGTTATATTCTTGTATATAGGAGCAGTATTATAGTAGTTATATTCTTGTCTATAGGGGGCAGTATTATAATAGATATATTCTTGCATATAGGGGGGCAGTATTATAGTAGTTATAATCTTGTATATAGAGGGCAGTATTATAGTAGTTATATTCTTGTATATAGGAGCAGTATTATAGTAGTTATATTCTTGTATATAGGAGCAGTATTATAGTAGTTATATTTTTGTATATAGGAGCAGTATTATAGTAGTTATATTCTTGTATATAGAATAGTATTATAGTAGTTATATTCTTGTCTATAGGGGGCAGTATTATAATAGATATATTCTTGCATATAGGGGGGCAGTATTATAGTAGTTATAATCTTGTATATAGAGGGCAGTATTATAGTAGTTATATTCTTGTATATAGGAGGCAGTATTATAGTAGTTATATTCTTGTATATAGGGGGCAGTATTATAGTAGTTATATTCTTGTATATAGGGGGCAGTATTATAGTAGTTGTATTCTTGTCTATAGGGGGCAGTATTAGAATAGATATATTCTTGTATATAGGAGCAGTATTATAGTAGTTATATTCTTGTATATATGGGACAGTATTATAGTAGTTATATTCTAGGACCATTATTATAGTAGTTATATTCTTGTATATAGGGTCAGTATTATAGTAGTTATATTCTTGTATATATGGGGCAGTATTATAGTAATTATATTCTTGTATAAAGGGGGCAGTATTATAGTAGTTTTATTCTTGTATATAGGGGCAGTATTATAGTAGTTATATTCTTGTATATAGGGGGCAGTATTATAGTAGTTATATTCTTGTATATAGGAGCAGTATTATAGTAGTTATATTCTTGTATATAGGAGGCAGTATTATAGTAGTTTTATTCTTGTATATAGGGGGCAGTATTATAGTAGTTATAATCTTGTATATAGGGAGCAGTATTATAGTAGTTATATTCTTGTATATAGGAGCAGTATTAGGCTGGATTCACACGAGCATGTTCGGTCCGTAAAGGACGGAACGTATTTCGGCCGCAAGTCCGAACACACTGCAGGAAGCCGGGCTCCTAGCATCATAGTTATGTATGACGCTAGGAGTCCCTGCCTCGCTGCAGGACAGCTGTCCCGTACTGTAATAATGTTTTCAGTACGGGACAGTAGTTCCACGGAGAGGCAGGGAGTCCTAGCGTCGTACATAACTATGATGCTAGGAGCCCGGCTCCCTGCAGTGTGTTCAGTCTGGGACTTGCGGCCGAAATACGTTCCGTCCATTACAGACCGAACATGCTCGTGTGACTCCAGCCTTATATATAAAAATTAAATAAGGGCATGTCTATCAACATTAGTTAATATTGTTTCCCCTTTTCAGGCATACTCCAGCATTGGAGGGGAACCATCTGAAAGCACAGTAACAGTAAATCTTTTTGACTCTGATCCGTTTACCTTTACTGTACCGGGTAATATCCGGTTGGAGGATCCAAAGTTTGCAGATGTGGTAGCTGAAGAGGCTTTGAAGAGATTCAAGGAAAGAGTCATGTAAGATTCATTACATGAGGACACAATGTTTGGTCTTTAATGTTATTATTAGTAGCAGCATTTTTAATATCTTATTTGTTATATCACATATTATTGTATTCAGAACATTTCCCAGTTATAATGTTATTCCTATAAATGTACAGGATAGATGCTGCGACAACTTCTTTTGAGAGTTTACATTTTTAGTAATTTTTTTACTATTTCCTGGTTAACCCTTCATTTTGTGTCATTACCTGGGTAGACTGTGATCCAGTTTTGTCTTGGTAATCAATAGGACCACATCCAGAGGTGTTGTCACCCAACTTTCTCTAGGTTCTGAGTGATAGATCTGCCTAATTATGCCTTAATATGACAGCCATGGTTTATCGTTGCATAACTAGGCATATCAGGAGACCTCATTCAGAAGTCTAAAATCTGGGGGACAACCCCTGTGATATCGGCCATATTGAATTTCCTCTAAACCGACATAACTGCAATACTTTGATGGAAGACTTATATTTACCTGTGATTTTTTATTTTCTAATTTAAATAATTTAATTTTTGATGGGAATATTTTGTAAGTGGAGTTTCCCTTTAAGAGGCTGTAAACATGTGGCGAGTCTGAACATGGTAATATACAATATAACCATTTACCCATCTGAAATGCTGAAAGGTATAAAATATAGAAACGGTTCTCCTAATTGTTACTTTGTTTCTCTTCCTGCAGTGAGGCCGCCTGATTGGACATGCTTCTTTCTCAAGCCACACCCTTCCATAACCCAGTAGAACTCCGCCTTACTGATCTGTTCCAGACCTCCGATGATACCTAGACAATCATCTATATAACTCTCCACATTACTGCTATTACCAAGTCTAACTACTGTTACATTGTTACTACTGGTCCTAATTTTTGCTGCTGTTGTAGAGACAAAAATATTTTAAAAAATTATAAAGGACCTTTAATGCTGGAGTTGCGTGATCCATTGTATTTGTGAATAAAGTTATACTAATGGGGTCGTCATATTAAGCATATAGCATATCAATATTATTCTGTTGGCCCCATGTGACTACCATAGGCCCCAAAAAGACTGACAAACACATGTAACATCCCTCACTAGTTTTAGGCTACAATTACATGTAGCAGTCGGGTCGAAGCAGAGACTAGTCAAACAATCACAACTGCAGCTTTTTTAAAGGGGAAGTTCCATATAGTACATAAATATGCCACTATATAGTGCACACATAATTCTGTCATATGGCACTTACAAAAGAGTAGCATACAATGAATACATAATTATGCAATATAGGGTCTAAATAATACCATTATAAAGTGCCCATATAGTACTGCCATATAGCACCTACAAAATAGTACTATAAAGTGGATACATTATACTGCCATCTAGTGCTAAAAAATACCACCATACAGTTCCCTCATAATACTGTCTTACCGTATAGAGACTAAAAATAGTACCATACAGTGCTCACATAATACTGCCATATAGTGTCCATATAATACTGCCATATAGCATATATAAAATAGTACCATGCAGTTTAAACATAATACTGCCACATAGTGCTAATACAATACTGCCATATTGTAATGGCAGGAAGGAGGTGAAGGGAAAGTGAGCCCTAATCTACCCACCGCCCTGTCCCTGCCTACTTGCAACGACCCGCCCTAGGCGACGAGGTACAACTGGGCGGCGGTCCCTACGCTGGCTAAGTGCACAGGAAGACAAACAGGGAACACGCAAGGGAAGGGGCAGTAGCCACGGAACGCCACGAGGAAACGGGGCGGCGAACGAACAGTCAGGACCAGGACGAAGTGAGTACACCCGAGCAGGCACGGAGACAGAAGCAAGCCAGGGCAAGCAAGCAGGTCAAGCAGAACTGCAGCAAGGCAGAAGCACGGCAGAAGCAGGCTGGAGCAAGCAGTAGTGGGGCCAGGAATCCAAAAGAATTACAAGCACTGAGGGAGAGCACAGGGCAGGTAATAAAGGGCAGGGGGCGGAGCTAACTCCGAGAGACCAGGCCGCGATAGGCTCTCCCACTCCTGAGCCTGCCACCCTGGTTGGTGGGAGATGGTGTCAGTCGAGCAGGTCTGGCCTCAGGTGTGGATTGATTAATCCCAGGAGTATAGCTAGATGAAGTACCTGGCAGATCCCTAACAGTACTCCCCCTTTTATGAGGGGCCACCGGACCCTTACTAAGGGGACCCGGTTTAGTGGGGAAGAGGAGGTGGAACCTCCTGATCAATACCCCAGCGTGAACATCACAGGCAGGTACCCAAGTCCTCTCCTCCGGCCTGTATCCTCTCCAATGGACCAGGTACTGGAGGGAGCCCTGGACCATCCTACTGTCCATAATCTTGGCCACCTCGAATTCCACCCCCTCAGGGGTGAGAACGGGAACAGGAGGTATCCTCGAGGGGGACCAGGACGGGGAGCAGCGTTTAAGGAGGGAGGCATGGAAGACGTCATGTATGCGAAAGGATGGGGGGAGCTCCAGACGGAAGGATACAGGGTTGAGGACTTCAATGATCTTATAAGGTCAAATAAATCGGGGAGCAAACTTCCCGGACGGGACCTTAAGGCGCAAGTTCCTGGACGACAACCAGACCAAATCCCCGACGACAAACCGGGGGTTAGCAGAACGTCTACTATCCGCCTGAATCTTTTGTGCGCTCTGGGACGCCTCTAGGTTCTTCTGAACCTGGGCCCAGACAGTGCACAGTTCCCGATGAACCTCCTCTACCTCAGGATTATTGGAACAACCAGGGGAGACGGAGGAGAACCTTGGGTTAAACCCGAAATTACAGAAAAACGGGGAGACCCCTGACGAGTTACTGACCCGGTTATTCAGGGAAAATTCAGCAAGGGGAAGGAATGAGACCCAATCGAATTGACAGTCAGAGATGAAACACCTTAAATATTGTTCCAGGGATTGGTTGGTCCTTTCCGTTTGGCCGTTAGTTTCGGGATGGAAGGCGGAGGAGAAGGACAGATCAATCTCCAACTTTTTACAAAAGGCTCTCCAAAATAAGGAAACAAATTGTACCCCTCTGTCAGAAACGATATTGACTGGGGCCCCATGGAGACGCAGGATGTGTTTCACAAACAAAGAAGCTAACGTCTTGGCGTTAGGTAGCTTCTTAAGGGGCACAAAGTGGCACATCTTGCTGAAGCGGTCGACTACCACCCACACCACCGACTTGCCCTGAGATGGAGGCAAATCGGTGATAAAATCCATGGAGATATGGGTCCAAGGTCTCTGGGGAATGGGCAAGGAACGTAGTAGGCCCGCAGGTCGGGACCTAGGGGTTTTGGACCTAGCGCAAACCTCACAAGCGGCGACGTAAGCCCTAACATCTTTAGGCAACCCAGGCCACCAATAGTTTCTGGTAATGAGGTGTTTGGTGCCCAAGATGCCAGGATGACCAGATAGAGCGGAGTCATGGTTTTCCCTGAGTACCCTCAGCCGGTATTGCAGGGGAACAAACAGTTTGTCCCCAGGGACGTTCCCGGGAGCTGCACCCTGATCAGCCGCGATATCAGAAGCTAAATCAGAATCCGTGGCAGAGACGATTATACCAGGGGGTAAAATACAAGCGGGATCCTTCTCGGAAGGAGGATTGGCCATGAAACTACGTGACAGAGCGTCAGCCTTAATATTCTTGGACCCAGCCCTATAGGTAACCAAGAAATTAAATCTGGTAAAGAATAATGCCCACCGAGCTTGTCTAGGATTAAGCCTCCGGGCCGATTCTAGGAAAACCAGATTCTTGTGATCCGTAAGGACCGTTACCTGGTGTCTGGCCCCCTCCAGGAAGTGCCGCCACTCCTCAAAAGCCCATTTAATGGCTAGAAGTTCGCGGTTACCAATATCATAGTTACTCTCCGTGGGCGAAAACTTCCTAGAGAAGTAAGCACAGGGGCGGAGATGGGTGAGGGAGCTGGTACCCTGGGACAAGACGGCCCCCACTCCCACCTCGGAAGCGTCAACCTCCACAATAAATGGCTCCTCTTGGTTGGGCTGAATCAGCACGGGGGCCGAGATAAAGCACTTCTTGAGAGTCTCAAAGGCCTGGACGGCCTCAGGGGGCCAATGGAGGACATCGGCACCCTTGCGGGTAAGGTCCGTAAGAGGCTTAGCGACGACCGAGAAGTTGGCAATAAATCTCCTGTAATAGTTGGCGAACCCTAAAAAACACTGTAACGCCTTAAGGGAGGCAGGTTGGACCCATTCCGCCACAGCTTGAACCTTGGCAGGGTCCATGCGGAATTCATGAGGAGTGAGGATTTGCCCTAAAAATGGTATCTCCTGTACCCCAAAGACACATTTTTCAGTCTTAGCAAACAGATTATTCTCCCGAAGGACCTGGAGCACCTTCCTGACATGCTCCACGTGGGAGGACCAGTCCTTGGAAAACACCAGTATGTCATCAAGGTACACAACAAGAAAATTACCCAGGTACTCTCTCAGGATTTCATTAATAAAATTCTGGAAGACAGCAGGGGCATTACACAACCCAAAGGGCATGACCAGGTATTCGAAATGACCCTCGGGTGTGTTGAACGCAGTTTTCCACTCATCCCCCTCTTTGATGCGGATAAGGTTATATGCCCCCCGTAGATCGAACTTAGAAAACCATTGGGCTCCCTGAACCTGATTAAAAAGATCCGGAATCAAAGGAAGTGGGTACTGGTTCCTTACGGTGACCTTATTCAGGTTACGATAATCAATGCACGGCCTAAGACCACCATCCTTCTTCCCCACGAAGAAGAAGCCAGCACCTACAGGAGAAGTCGAGGGGCGAATGAAACCCTTGGCCAGGCATTCTTGGATATACACCCTCATCGCTTCACGTTCAGGACATGAAAGATTAAATATCCTACCCTTAGGAAGCTTGGCACCAGGCACCAAATCGATAGCGCAATCGTAATCTCTATGGGGGGGCAACACCTCGGAGGCCTCCTTAGAAAACACATCGGCGAAGTCCTGAACAAACTCAGGAAGCGTGTTTACCTCCTCCCGGGGAGAAATAGAGTTAACAGAAAGACATGACATAAGACATTCATTACCCCATTTGGTGAGATCCCCAGTATTCCAATCAAACGTGGGATTATGCAACTGCAACCAGGGAAGACCTAATACCAGATCAGACGATAATCCCTGCATCACCAGTACAGAGCACTGCTCCAAATGCATGGAGCCAACCAGGAGTTCAAAAACAGGAGTATGCTGAGTAAAATAACCATTAGCAAGGGGGGTTGAGTCGATTCCTACTACAGGGATGGGATAAGGTAAATCAATACAAGGCATCTTTAGAGACATAGCAAAATCCACAGACATGATATTAGCAGATGAGCCAGAATCCACGAAAGCACTGCCCGTGGCAGACCGGCCAGCAAACGAGACCTGAAAGGGAAGCAAAATTTTATTGCGTTTCACATTAACGGGAAATACCTGTGCGCCCAAGTGACCTCCCCGATGATCACTTAGGCGCGGAAGTTTTCCGGCTTCTTATTCTTGCGCCTGGGACAGGTGTTCAGTAGATGCTTGTCGTCCCCACAGTAGAAGCAGAGACCATTCATTCTGCGAAACTCCCTACGTTGTCGAGGGGACATGGAGGCCCCGAGTTGCATAGGTACCTCCGAGTCCTCCGTGGAGGGGCGAGGAGACGGGACCTCGGGGGGAATCGCAGAAAAGTCAGAGGGGAGCACACTGAAGCGTTCTAGCTGACGTTCCCTGAGACGTCGGTCAAGTCGTACTGCTAGGGCCATAACCTGGTCAAGGGAGTCAGGCGAGGGGTAGCTAACCAGCAGATCCTTCAGGGCGTCAGATAATCCTAACCTAAACTGGCACCTTAGGGCCGGATCGTTCCACTGAGAAGCTACGCACCACTTCCTAAAATCAGAACAGTATTCCTCAACCGGTCTCCTACCCTGACGTAAGGTCACCAGCTGACTCTCGGCTAAAGCAGTCCTGTCAGTCTCGTCGTAAATGAGTCCGAGGGCAGAGAAAAAACGATCAACAGAGGAAAGTTCAGGGGCGTCAGGAGCCAAGGAGAAGGCCCACTCTTGGGGCCCTTCCTGGAGTCGGGATATGATGATACCCACCCGCTGGTTCTCGGAACCTGAGGAGTGGGGCTTTAGGCGGAAATACAGTCTGCAACTCTCCCGGAAGGAGAGAAACGTCTTACGGTCCCCTGAAAACCGGTCAGGTAACTTGAGGTCGGGTTCTAGAGGTGAGGTGAGGGGTACTACTAAAGCAGCGTCACCCTGATTGACCCTTTGGGCCAGGGCCTGGACCTGTAGGGAGAGGCCCTGCATCTGCTGGGTCAGGGTCTCAAGGGGGTCCATGATAGCGTCAGCGTAGGAGAAATGGTAGACTAGGTAAGGGCTTGTAATTATGTAATGGCAGGAAGGAGGTGAAGGGAAAGTGAGCCCTAATCTACCCACCGCCCTGTCCCTGCCTACTTGCAACGACCCGCCCTAGGCGACGAGGTACAACTGGGCGGCGGTCCCTACGCTGGCTAAGTGCACAGGAAGACAAACAGGGAACACGCAAGGGAAGGGGCAGTAGCCACGGAACGCCACGAGGAAACGGGGCGGCGAACGAACAGTCAGGACCAGGACGAAGTGAGTACACCCGAGCAGGCACGGAGACAGAAGCAAGCCAGGGCAAGCAAGCAGGTCAAGCAGAACTGCAGCAAGGCAGAAGCACGGCAGAAGCAGGCTGGAGCAAGCAGCAGTGGGGCCAGGAATCCAAAAGAATTACAAGCACTGAGGGAGAGCACAGGGCAGGTAATAAAGGGCAGGGGGCGGAGCTAACTCCGAGAGACCAGGCCGCGATAGGCTCTCCCACTCCTGAGCCTGCCACCCTGGTTGGTGGGAGATGGTGTCAGTCGAGCAGGTCTGGCCTCAGGTGTGGATTGATTAATCCCAGGAGTATAGCTAGATGAAGTACCTGGCAGATCCCTAACACATATAGTGCCAAAAAAACACCTTACAGTGTCCACATATTTCTGTCATATTACACCTACTAAATACAATCATACAGTTAAAACGTAATAGTGTCAAACTAATACCACCATACAGTGACCACAAATTATTGCCTTTTAGCACCTACAAAATAGTACCATACAGTGGATACATAATACTGCTTAAAAAGTGTCTACAAAATAACAAAATACACTTACAAATAACAGTACATTACAATGCCCGCATAACAGTACAGTGCCCACATAACAGTACAGTGCCCACATAACAGTACAATACAGTGCCACATAACCATACAATACAGTGCCCACATAACAGTACAATACAGTGCCACATAACAGTACAATACACTGCCACATAACAGTACAATACAGTGCCCACATAGCAGTACAATACAGTGTCACATAACAGTACAATACAGTGCCCACATAACAGTACAATACAGTGCCCACATAACAGTACAATACAGTGCCCACATAACAGTACCATACAGTGCCACATAACAGTACCATACAGTGCCCACATAACAGTACCATACAGTGCCCACATAACAGTACCATACAGTGCCCACATAACAGTACAATACACTGCCCACATAACAGTACAATACAGTGCCCACATAACAGTATAATACAGTGCCAACATAACAGTACAATACAGTGCCACATAACAGTACAATACAGTGCCACATAACAGTACAATACAGTGCCCACATAACAGTACAATACAGTGCCACATAACAGTACAATACAGTGCCCACATAACAGTACCCTACAGTGCCACATAACAGTACCATACAGTGCCCACATAACAGTACAATACAGTTCCACATAACAGTACAATACAGTGCCCACATAACAGTACAATACAGTGCCCACATAACAGTACAATACAGTGCCCACATAACAGTAACAATACACTGCCACATAACAGTACAATACAGTGCCACATAACAGTACAATACAGTGCCCACATAACAGTACAATACAGTGCCCACATAACAGTACAATACAGTGCCCACATAACAGTACAATACACTGCCACATAACAGTACCATACAGTGCCCACATAACAGTACCATACAGTGCCCACATAACAGTACAATACACTGCCCACATAACAGTACCATACAGTGCCCACATAACAGTACAATACACTGCCCACATAACAGTACAATACACTGCCCACATAACAGTACAATACAGTGCCCACATAACAGTACAATACAGTGCCCACATAACAGTACAATACAGTGCCCACATAACAGTACAATACAGTGCCCACATAACAGTACAATACAGTGCCCACATAACAGTACAATACACTGCCACATAACAGTACCATACAGTGCCCACATAACAGTACCATACAGTGCCCACATAACAGTACAATACACTGCCCACATAACAGTACCATACACTGCCCACATAACAGTACAATACACTGCCCACATAACAGTACAATACAGTGCCCACATAACAGTACAATACAGTGCCCACATAACAGTACAATACAGTGCCCACATAACAGTACAATACAGTGCCCACATAACAGTACAATACAGTGCCCACATAACAGTACAATACAGTGCCCACATAACAGTACAATACAGTGCCCACATAACAGTACAATACACTGCCACATAACAGTACCATACAGTGCCCACATAACAGTACCATACAGTGCCCACATAACAGTACCATACAGTGCCCACATAACAGTACCATACAGTGCCCACATAACAGTACAATACACTGCCCACATAACAGTACAATACAGTGCCCACATAACAGTACAATACAGTGCCACATAACAGTACAATACAGTGCCACATAACAGTACAATACACTGCCACATAACAGTACAATACACTGCCACATAACAGTACAATACAGTGCCCACATAGCAGTACAATACAGTGTCACATAACAGTACAATACAGTGCCCACATAACAGTACAATACAGTGCCCACATAACAGTACAATACAGTGCCCACATAACAGTACAATACAGTGCCCACATAACAGTACAATTCAGTGCCCACATAACAGTACCATACAGTGCTACATAACAGTACAATACACTGCCACATAACAGTACCATACAGTGCCCACATAACAGTGCAATACAGTGCCCACATAACAGTACAATACAGTGCCACATAACAGTACAATACAGTGCCCACATAACAGTACAATACACTGCCCACCTAACAGTACAATACAGTGCTACATAACAGTACAATACAGTGCCCACATAACAGTACAATACAGTGCCACATAACAGTACAATACAGTGCCACATAACAGTACAATACAGTGCCCACATAACAGTACAATACAGTGCCACATAACAGTACAATACAGTGCCCACATAACAGTACCCTACAGTGCCACATAACAGTACCATACAGTGCCCACATAACAGTACAATACAGTTCCACATAACAGTACAATACAGTTCCACATAACAGTACAATACAGTGCCCACATAACAGTACAATACAGTGCCACATAACAGTACAATACAGTGCCCACATAACAGTACAATACAGTGCCCACATAACAGTACAATACAGTGCCCACATAACAGTACAATACAGTGCCCACATAACAGTACAATACAGTGCCCACATAACAGTACCATACAGTGCCCACATAACAGTACAATACACTGCCCACATAACAGTACCATACAGTGCCCACATAACAGTACCATACAGTGCCCACATAACAGTACAATACACTGCCCACATAACAGTACCATACAGTGCCCACATAACAGTACAATACACTGCCCACATAACAGTACAATACACTGCCCACCTAACAGTACAATACAGTGCTACATAACAGTACAATACACTGCCACATAACAGTACAATACAGTGCCCACATAACAGTACAATACAGTGCCCACATAACAGTACAATACAGTGCCCACATAACAGTATAATACAGTGCCCACATAACAGTACAATACAGTGCCACATAACAGTACAATACAGTGCCACATAACAGTGCAATACAGTGCCCACATAACAGTACAATACAGTGCCACATAACAGTACAATACAGTGCCCACATAACAGTACAATACACTGCCCACATAACAGTACCCTACAGTGCCACATAACAGTACCCTACAGTGCCCACATAACAGTACAATACAGTGCCCACATAACAGTACAATACAGTGCCCACATAACAGTACAATGCAGTGCCCACATAACAGTACAATACAGTGCCACATAACAGTACAATACAGTGCCACATAACAGTACAATACAGTGCCACATAACCGTACAATACAGTGCCACATAACAGTACAATACAGTGCCACATAACAGTACAATACACTGCCCACATAACAGTACAATACACTGCCCACATAACAGTACCATACAGTGCCACATAACAGTACAATACAGTGCCACATAACAGTACAATACACTGCCCACATAACAGTACCATACAGTGCCCACATAACAGTACAATACAGTGCCCACATAACAGTACCATACAGTGCCCACATAACAGTACCCTACAGTGCCACATAACAGTACAATACAGTGCCACATAACAGTACAATACAGTTCCACATAACAGTATAATACAGTGCCACATAACAGTACAATACAGTGCCCACATAACAGTACAATACAGTGCCACATAACAGTACAATACAGTGCCCACATAACAGTACCCTACAGTGCCACATAACAGTACCATACAGTGCCCACATAACAGTACAATACAGTTCCACATAACAGTACAATACAGTTCCACATAACAGTACAATACAGTGCCCACATAACAGTACAATACAGTGCCACATAACAGTACAATACAGTGCCCACATAACAGTACAATACAGTGCCCACATAACAGTACAATACAGTGCCCACATAACAGTACAATACAGTGCCCACATAACAGTACCATACAGTGCCCACATAACAGTACAATACACTGCCCACATAACAGTACCATACAGTGCCCACATAACAGTACCATACAGTGCACACATAACAGTACAATACACTGCCCACATAACAGTACCATACAGTGCCCACATAACAGTACAATACACTGCCCACATAACAGTACAATACACTGCCCACCTAACAGTACAATACAGTGCTACATAACAGTACAATACACTGCCACATAACAGTACAATACAGTGCCCACATAACAGTACAATACAGTGCCCACATAACAGTACAATACAGTGCCCACATAACAGTATAATACAGTGCCCACATAACAGTACAATACAGTGCCACATAACAGTACAATACAGTGCCACATAACAGTGCAATACAGTGCCCACATAACAGTACAATACAGTGCCACATAACAGTACAATACAGTGCCCACATAACAGTACAATACACTGCCCACATAACAGTACCCTACAGTGCCACATAACAGTACCCTACAGTGCCCACATAACAGTACAATACAGTGCCCACATAACAGTACAATACAGTGCCCACATAACAGTACAATGCAGTGCCCACATAACAGTACAATACAGTGCCACATAACAGTACAATACAGTGCCACATAACAGTACAATACAGTGCCACATAACCGTACAATACAGTGCCACATAACAGTACAATACAGTGCCACATAACAGTACAATACACTGCCCACATAACAGTACAATACACTGCCCACATAACAGTACCATACAGTGCCACATAACAGTACAATACAGTGCCACATAACAGTACAATACACTGCCCACATAACAGTACCATACAGTGCCCACATAACAGTACAATACAGTGCCCACATAACAGTACCATACAGTGCCACATATCAGTGCCATATGTATATGTGAGCAAATAACAGCAAAGTGCTGAAATAATAACGCTATACTATTTGTAGTCTGGTCCTCTGTTTACACAATGCCCCACCCCCATCGCTGCATCCGACCTGAGCAACAGAGTCCTTATCTGCGCCACTACAACCACCAGCGATCGATCCCGTTTTAGAATCTATTTTTGGCTGTGCGACTTACAATACAGATTGACGATTGCGGTAATGTTTCGGGACTACTCAGTCATTTAGGCCTAACGCAGTCCCAACATTATGGGAGTAAGTGGTATTTTGAAACAAGCTGGCATCAATAATGAGGCACTTTCTACCTCTTTGTGTCAGCGCTGTCTTTTGTTATGTATGAAAATGTTTTTCCACAATTCCATTCACTGCACTCATTTTCTATGTTTGCTCACCTTGTGCCTTCTGGTTTATGAATAGAATGCCAGAACTACAGTGGAGACTGACACATATACAAGCAATGCAATAGGGAAAAGGGATTCAAATGGGAAGGATTTATTAGAAGGTCCGGTGCCTTGTTCTCTGCGTCCTCTAAAATATTCTCACCTCTCTCCCCATTCCTGCAGTTCTCTTCACTCCTTCTACAGAGTATCTACATGTCTGGACTGGGGTCTGTATTTAGGGGTTCTACATTTATTTAGGGGGTCTGGTCTAGGGTCTGTATTTATTTAAAGGGTTTAGTCTATTTGATTAGGGGTCTGTTTTATGGGTCTGGTTTGGGGTCTTTATTTGGGAATATGGTCTGAGGTCTTTTTTAGGGGTCATGTCTGGGGTCTATTTATTTAAGGGTCTGGTCTGGAGACTTTACTTAGGGGTTCTGGGGTCCATATTTAAGGATTCTGATCTGCAGTCAGTATTTAAGGTTCTCATTTAGGGTCTTTATTTAGGGGATCTGGTCTGGGGTCTTAGGGGATCAGGCCTGAGGTCTGTTTTTATTTAGGAGTCTGATCTGGGATCTTTATTTAGGGGTTCAGTCTGGGGTTTGTATTCATATAGGGTATCTGGGTTTATATTTAGAGGGTCTGTATACAGGGGGTCTGGTCGGGGGTCTGAGATTGATGGGGTCCAGGGTCTTTATTTAAGGGATCTGTAATAATCTATGGGTCTAGTCAGGGGATCTGCATTTATTTAGGGGATCTGGGGTGTGTATTATTTAGGGGATCAGAACTGGGCTCTGTTTTAATTTAGGGGTCTGGCCTAGGGTCTATTTATTTAGGGGTCAGATGTAGGGGTCTTTATTTTGGGGGTTCGGTCTAAGTTCTATATTTATATAGGGGTGTGGGTGTCTATATTTAAGTGGTCTAGGGTCTGTATGTAAGGGGGTCTGTATTTAGAGGGTCTATATCTATGGGTCTGGTCACGGGTCTGCATTTATATAGGGAATTTGGGGTCTATATTTAGGGGGTCTGGGATCTGTATGTAGAGGGTCTGGTCCAGGGACTGTATATAGGGTGTCTGCATTTATTTAGAGGGTCTGAAGTCCGGTTTTTGTTTAGGAGGTCTATATTTATTTTGGGGTGTATTTGCTCTATTTTTTGGGGGCGTGTCCTACATAAAGAGGCGGAGCTTTTCAAAATATCCCTAATATCCCTTCTTAAAGGTTGGAAAGTAAGGCTACGGGGTCAGGCAACCATTAGTGGTTGTCACCCAGGTGAATAGAAGATCACGAGACGTCACAGATGAGTCGGACACTTCTATTTTCCGGCTGTTTTGGGAATTTAGAGGCGTTAGGATTTCTGCAATCGGGACGTGAAGATAAAATCAGGTTTGGATGTAACTGGAGACGGAGGTTCAGGTCGCAGCGCACAGATTCGAGGTACAAGAAAATCTCTTCATAATGAAAAGGCCACGGAAACTTCTGAGATCTGATTTCCACTTTCCGGCCAAAGTGTCTGTGATGAGGAAACTAAAGACCTCGCGCCTCAGTCCTGATCTCACGCTACGCTGGAGCGCAGGAGCGGGGGGAACCTGACGGGGGGTTTTGTAACTTTGTAACATGAATAAAGATGAGGACACCGGAGACGTTCAGGAGAAGAAGAACAATCTCAGGGTTTGACATAAATGTCTCTAAAATATAGAAGACAAACAACACAAAGCTACAAATCAATACAAACTTCAGTCAAGTACAGGCCGGACCCGGCAGAAGGCCATAGGGGGAGGTCACCGTGATCAGGGATGTAGGTAGGGAAGGAGTTAAGGGAGTTAGGAGGGGTGGTTAGGAGGTAGTGGGGGCAGAGGTTTATAGGGCGAGGCTAGGTGTATTTAAGGGTGGGTGAGTGTGGAGGGGCGCCATTACGGGAGCAGACAGCGTTAAACTTGTCCCGCCCTCCCTCCCTAATTTCTCGTTAGTTCCTTCTGTGATTTTGCTTTGTTGCTCGTTGTTTTTTGCTTTTTTCACAGGTACAAGGTGATCCTGAGGAGCGGTTATTGCGGTGTCGCAGCAGTAGCATGGCGGATTGGGGGTCCTTGGAGTTGGGGGTAAATTGGCGCGGGGGGGGGGGATTCATCGGGGGTATGGTCCCTCCCTAATTTATTATGGTTGGTAGTCTGGTCAATTTGGGCTCCTGCTGGGTGGTGTCCCGGGGAGTGGTTGCGGTTTAGGTCAGCCAACTGCAGGTATGATGGTTCCCCTGAGCCTGTGGGGGGACGGCTGGGAGTAAAATACAGTGCAGGTGGGCTGTTTGGTGACAGACTCTTGTAGCTCCAAGGACTCCCCTTCCATTGCTATTCTTATATGTAAATTGTTGTTTCCATTATGTTTCTAAATAAAATGGCTGCTGTGGCCAAATTTATCCAACCCAAGTTGTCCATGTTTTCCTATAGGGGACGGGTTGGGTAGGTGGTATGGCCACTTAGGGGGGGGGGGGCGGTTAGTAGTTATAGTAGCATTACCCATAGAAGAATGAACGTACTCTACAGTCCCCTGATCATGGTCAAATTGTTCAATAGGCACGGAGTCTGGTTTAGGATCTGTATTTAGGGGATTTGATTTATTTAGGGAGTTGTGTGTTTGTATTTAGGGGGTCTGGGGTCTCTGTTAGTTTAGGGGTCTGGTCTGTATTTATTTATCTGGTCTTGGATCCGTATTTATTAAGGGGGTCTCGTGTCTTCAGGGGCGTAGCTAAAGGCTCATGGGCCCTGTTGCAAGAATTCAGCTTGGGCCCCCCTACCCCTCCCCAACACCACCAGACATAGCGCGCACCTATGCCCAGCTGCCTTGCCCGACAGACCCCATCAATGCCCCCACAGTATAATACCTCCCATAGCTGCCCCCCACACAGTACAATGCCCCTCCATAGCTGCCCCCTGCACAGTCTAATGCTTTCCATAGCTGACCACCACAGTATAATGCCCCCAGAGCTGCTCCCACAGTATATTGCCAGGCAAAGCTGCCACATACAGTATAATGCCCACATACAGTATAATGATCTCCATAGCTGCCACATACAGTATATTGCCCCTCATACAGTAATGCCCCCCATAGAAGTCCCATACAGTATAATGCCGCCATAGATGTCCCATACAGTATAATTCCCCCATACAGTTTAATGCCCCCCATAGTTGTCCCATACAGTATAATGACCTCCTTAGCTGCCACATACAGTATAATGCCCCCCATAGTTGTCCCATACAGTATAATGCCCCCATACAGTATAATGCCCCCCATAGCTGCCCATACAGTATAATGCTCCCATAAAGTATAATACCCCCCTTAGCTGCCCCATACAGTATAATGCCCCCATACAGTATAATGCCCCCCCATAGCTGCCCCATACAGTATAATGCCCCCATAGCTGTCCCATACAGTATAATGACCCCATACAGTATAATGCCCCCCATAGATGTCCCATACAGTATAATTCTCCCCATACAGTATAATGCCCCCATAGCTGCCCCATATAGTATAATGACCCCATACAGTATAATGCCCCCATAGATGTCCCATACAGTATAATGCCCCCCATAGATGCCCCATACAGTATAATGCCCCCCATAGCTGTCACATACAGTATAATGCCCCCATTTAGTATAATGCCCCCCATACAGTATAATGCCCCCCATAGCTCTCCCATACAGTATAATGACCCCATACAGTATAATGCCCCCCATAGATGTCCCATACAGTATAATGCCCCCAATACAGTATAATGCCCCCCATACAGTATAATGCCCCCCATAGCTGTCCCATACAGTATAATGACCCCATACAGTATAATGCCCCCATAGATGTCCCATACAGTATAATGCCCCCCATAGATGCCCCATACAGTATAATGCCCCCCATAGCTGTCACATACAGTATAATGCCCCCATTTAGTATAATGCCCCCCATACAGTATAATGCCCCCCATAGCTCTCCCATACAGTATAATGACCCCATACAGTATAATGCCCCCCATAGATGTCCCATACAGTATAATGCCCCCAATACAGTATAATGCCCCCCATACAGTATAATGCCCCCCATAGCTCTCCCATACAGTATAATGACCCCATACAGTATAATGCCCCCCATAGATGTCCCATACAGTATAATGCCCCCCATAGATGTCCCATACAGTATAATGCCCCCCATAGATGTCCCATACAGTATAATGCCCCCCATAGATGTCCCATACAGTATAATGCTCCCATACAGTATAATGCCCCCATAGATGTCCCATACAGTATAATGCTCCCCATACAGTATAATGCCCCCTCAGCAGCTATCATATGAGCCCCCCACGCATACCCAGTATAATGCCCCCATATGTACCTAATAGAAAAATAATAACATAATTACTTACCTATCCCCTCCTCCGGTCTGTGCCGTGAGTGACTCGCCGCAGACAGGCGTGATGACATCACTACATCGCACCTGCCTATGCCGAGCCACTCGCATCAAAGTGAATGCTCGAACAAGGCTCCAGGATTCACCATGGGCGCAGATACCTTCAGGCCCCCCAGGCTTAAGGGCCCGGTCGCTGTTGCCACTGCATGTCTGTATTTAGGGGGTCTGGAGTTCATATTAGTTAAGGGGGGTCTGGTCTGGGATCTGTACTAGATTAGGGGTCTGTATTAATTTTGGGGTGTGATGAAGGGGATCATACGCACTATTTGTCATTTAAATGGCATAGTTTGGAGGCGTGTCCTATATAAATGGGCGGGGCGTAAGGGAAAACATTTTGCTTTTTAAAATCTCCCTGCTATCCCTCCTCTAATGTAGGCGAGTATGTTACCAATCATCACACAGCTTTCCTACAGTCCTGTATAGCAAATCTGCTCAGTACTGATGAATGTGCTGCTCCTTGCCATTCAGGAGTCTGGGGAAGCTGGGTGACAGCCATTAATAAATACAATCACTTCACTTGTTTTCTTTTGTTGAACTCTTTGGGTACGAACACTGTGAATTTTGCGCAACGGATTAATTGCGGAAAATGCGCAGCGTTTTACAGTAGCAGCAGTGCTGGGTGAGGGTCTAACAAATCTCGTCCCCACGCTGCGGAAAAATGGAGCCGAAAAAAAATACACATAAATTGACCTGCGGTATATATATTAGATACTGCATTGTGCTACCGGGCGGGGTCAGTTGTTTCGGCTGCAGCTAATTTTCCTCCCTAGGGGTCCACGTCATACAGTATTACTCCTTCAAAGTGTCACACAGCTCTCCTGATAAATCCCAGAAGAAGGGAGCGTTATCAGATGACAGCCGCTCCTTCTGCTATAAGGGAAATCTGCAGTAGAAAACTATTTACAACATGGGATATTCTATTCCTTTAAGCGCTGCTGCAGTGACGGAACTACAAGTCTCAGCAAGGTTTATTTGACCCCTTCAACCCATAGAGCGGAGACAGGGCCGCACTTACCATGAGGCAAGATGAGCCTCTGGCTTCAGGCGGCACACTGCAGGGTCTTAGAGGGGGCGGCATTTCAGAGCTGCTGGCCGACGTTTCCACCACTTGTTAGCAGCTGCAAGATGTGCTGCCTCCTTAAGAGAATATCGCTCCTGTGCCACATTAATACCCCCCCCCCCCCTGACTTCCCCCGCTGCTCTCCACTCTCCTGTCCCTGTTGTAATATGATCCTGCTGAGTGTCTGGACGGGAGAAAGCAGGGCGCAGTGTCTGCACTGCACTCATCACAGGCATGAGGACGCTCAGGGGAGATCCTGCCATGGACTCTCCACCTCTTCCTGATGTTCTCTGAAGTCTACAAAAGGTATGTGTAGTGTGTACTGTATGTATGTAATGTGTGTACTGTGTGTGTACTGTATGTGTGTGTGTATATATATTTGTGTATGTATCAGAGTGTGTATGTATGTATGTATGTATGTATGTATGTATGTACGGACGTACAGTATGGCCTCATGCACATGACCATTGTGTGTGTGTAATGTATGTACGTATATGTGTGTGTGCGCAATATATATATATACACACACACACACACACGACAATAAGAAACGAAGCGGCACAACGCTCACCTGAGCACTTTTGCTGTTTCGTTTTAGCGATCGGGAGTGCTAAGTGCTCAGACCCCCAATGATCAAAACTTCTGAAATTTTACTATGACATGTCAAATGTTTTTTTTAAAGTTTAATTACACTTTAAGGGTCAGTTCACAAAGAGTTTTTTGACGCGGAAACCGCGTCGGAAAGCGTGCCAAAAAATGGTCGAAAATGCCTCCCATTGATTTCAATGGGAGGCAGAGGCGTTTTTTACCCGCGAGCGGAAAAACAATCTCGCGGAAAAACCATCTCGCAGGAAAAAGCAGCGGCATGCCCTATCTTTGGGCGTTTACGTCTCTTTCCTCCCATTGACAATGGGGGGCAGAGAAAGTGTATTTCGCGGCGTTTTTGCCCGTTGCGTTCAATGGGCACGAGCGAAAAGCGCGGCAAACGGCGTGTTGGCAGATCAAAATCTGCCTCAAAATTCCAAACTGAATTTTGAGGCAGAATTTTCTGCATGCAATGAGCCTATTTTTTCTAACTATTTTAAAGAGGCTCTGTCACCAGATTCTCAAACCCCTATCTCCTATTGCATGTGATCGGCGCTGCAATGTAGATAACAGTAACGTTTTTTGTTATTTTTTAAAAACGTTCATTTTTGGCCAAGTTATGAGCAATTTGATATATATATGCAAATGAGCTTTGAAATGGACAACTGGGCGTTTTTGTTTCGTTATGTCCAACTGGGCGTGTATTTGTGTTTTTAACTGGGCGTGTTTATGTGTATGATGCTGACCAATCAGTGACCAGTCAGCGTCATACACTCCTCAACATCTGCACGCTCCTCTCCTGAAATATTCTGTGCTGCTGTGAACTCTGCTCTTACCATTACGTAGCTCTCAGTCTGTTACCTCTCCTCCACTCCTGTCCTCAATAACACCTTCACATGATTGGCAAGTCACCACCCCGCACAAGATCCGCACGCTCATCTCCTGAAATACTCTGTGCTGCCTTAAACTCTGTGGACAGGTCAGGATCCTGTTTGTTTTAAATGTTGCTGGGGAACCCGCTCGATCCACTATATAAGGCGGCGCCTCCATCCTCTTCTGCCCCAGTCACTTATTCCCAAGCACTGTAAACTTTCAGATTGGTTGCGCTGTGAATATTCGGAGAACGTGATTGGTTTATGTGCGGGGTAATGAACATACAGACGAGCAGTAGAAGACTGACTAAGGGCAGAACATTTCATTGAATTCAGTCTTCTACTGCTCGTCTGTATGTTCATTACCCTGCACATAAACCAATCACGTTCTCCGAATATTCACAGCGCAACCAATCTGAAAGTTTACAGTGCTTGGGAATAAGTGACTGGGGCAGAAGAGGACTGTACAAGCAGAGGGGGATCCCCTCTTACCTGAAGCCTTATTGGACCCGGCTCGGAGTCCGACTTTGGGCCCCCCTGCACGTCCAGGATTGTTGGCTGAGACGAAGTGTGGGACTGCTGCTGCTGCTGCTGCTACTGCTGCTACTGCTGTCGCACATGGTCGCTCATGTGCTCAGGTATCCTCTGTCTCTGCTTTGCCTATAATTATGGGGGATGATAGTTCAAGCTCTCCTTCCTCCCCATTACAGTATAATACAGACCCTGGTTCAGATGATCTTGTCACTGTAGCCACTATGAAAAATTTATTGGCAGATCTGCATAAATCACTGCACACTGATCTATTTAAAGCTATGGGGAAACTTCAAACTGAGGTCACTTCAATAGGAGAACGGACTTCCCATATAGAGTATAAAATGTCTGAGCTTACTACAGCCCATAATGATCTTGTGGATGCATCTACTGCTATGGAAAAGGAACTTGAATTTGTTAAAGCAAAACTTGCTGATATCGAGGATCGTTCCAGGAGGAACAACCTGAGGTTCAGAGGTATTTCTGAGCAAATTAAGGCAGATCAGTTGGTAGAATTTATGGTGGATTTCTTTAAAAATGTACTACCGCTTGCCTCTCCCACTGATTTAACCATTGATAGAGCTCATCGCTTACCAAAGCCTAAAAGCTTGCCTGCCACAGTTCCGAGGGACGTCATAGTACGTATTCACTTTTTCCATATTAAAGAAAAGTTGGTGGAAGCATCACGCTCTGAACCTACCCTGCCTGCAAAATTCCATCTGATTTCTATATTTGCGGATCTATCTGCAGCTGCCTTGGCTAAGAGGAGAGCGTTTGTTCACATGACTCAAATAAGTCGAGTCGCTTCTCCCCTTATGTAAAAACTACCCCTCCCAAAGCAGACCCTGAAACAGAGTTGGATTTTTATGGCCACAGCAGCCGTTTATTATTTAAATTTTAAATACCATAACTTTTGAATCCCCAAAAAGGGATTCATCATAACATTAAATAACCCACTGCGACCCTATCAGGGTCACAACATTATTAACCAACCAGAATGACAGGGGCAAGTCCTTGAAGCCACCGATACTTAATTTTGGCCATCTGCCCACCAATACCTTACCCCCAGCCGTAACCCGGCCCGGGGGCACCAATTACCTTTTGCAGATGACCACCATATATATATAAATATATATAACCCAGCTTTCAAAAGGGGTAACACCCTAAGAAGCCGACAAATTGGGGGTGCATCCCGTGATGCATTCCCCCCCACCACTTTTTACGACCTACTTCAAGGACTCCCCCCCCCCCCCCCGCCAAAGCGAAACAGGCCTTGACCACCTCACGCCTGTGAGCTCCTCCACACTCCCACCGCTCGCTCAATTCCATCAGTCAAAGCCAGACTCCACATATCAATCCCCACATCATTGAGGTGCACACCATCCTCTCTCCAATACCTGCCTGTCCCAGCCTCCAGATCCCAGTGGCGCACCGCAACCCCACCATTACGCGCCACTAGCCTTAATGCGAGCCTTGTTAATTTTTCCCACCGAACGGGCCATCCGCCAGCTCTTCCTAGGGACCATCTCGGACCACACCGTCACCAAATTAGGATAAGTTGCCCATAAGCAGAGCAAATCATGCTTCACGTCCCGTACCGACTCCCGGAAAGGGCGTAGGCCCAAATCGTTGCCTCCCACATGCAACACCAGCACCTCCGGCACCCTGTCAAGCAGTACAAAATTGTGAAACTCAGGCAATACCCTGTTCCATGTCATTCCCCGTATACCCATCCACCTCACGACCGCCGCGTCCCGCGGAATCCTGAGCTGTCGACCGTCCGGCCGTACATCTGCGCGAAGGGCACCCCAGTACACAAAAGAGTGTCCCATAATCCACACCATGCATGAGTCACGGCCTTCAAAACAAATGAAGAACATACACGCACCACCGCTCGCTGCCGCGCACAATTAATACTCAGGCGGAAACGCACATACCCGGAACATGCTATACATTACCATATCACAACATGTGCAAGCGAACATAAGAACGGAAACGCGCCGACTCCCAACGCCCTATCCGCCGCACGCCTGCATCATCCAAACCCCATCTCACCGCCTCCGTCGCTGCCCCTATACGGAAAGAATGAGACGAGTACTGCTCCGCCTGCACCCCGCTAGCCACTAGACACTTTCTGAAAACCGAGATAAACTGATACCGCGACAGAAACGTGCCATCCGCGTGCCGCAGCAACGGCGCGTCCGAGAGATCTAAACCCTCCCAGTACTCCTTGATGCACAACACTGGACAAACCGGATTTCCTGGGACCGCCAACAAAACCACTCGACGTCCCGCCCCACCCTGATCCGTTTTCGACCGTCGCAACACTATCTCCACCCTGTCTTCATACAAATCGACATTATCCTGCAGCAAGTCCCCCGCTTTTACCGAACTGAGGAGAAACCAATTCCCCTACCCGAAAAGCTCCAAAAAAGGCTAACGCAAAAGCCAACCGGAAAAGCTTGCTCTCATACTCTGAACGACACACCTGCCACACCACCACCTCCAGCGAACACAACAATTGAAATGACACGGGACGCCTCTTATCTCTCACCACTACACCCCGTCTCAGCCCCTTCAATGCCTGGCCCACCAAGAAACGCTTTGTGATGTCCACTAACCCCCGTAATTTACAACCAAAAGCAATGGCCGCCACGAAGCGATTAACCTTAGCGACCGTACAACCCCGGGCAAACGCGTCCCCCAACCAAAACAGCAAGGTCACCATCCTATCATCATCAGAGTACACATCACCCAAAGATCTCACCCACTCTTCCCATTGACTCCATCCAGCAGCATACAACGACCACGTCGCACTGGCCAGCGAACGTTTTATCAAGGCACCTGCCGCCTGGATACCAGCTCCCACAGATGACTGGGACAGTCCACCCCCGTTAACTCCGCGTCCGGGACCAGCTGACGGAAACAATCCCACTGCGAGCGAGAAAGCGCATCAGCAATACAATTCTCCACCCCGGGAACATGCACCGCCACCACCCACGCATTTAAACTCAAACAGGCAAGCACCAACTGACGCAACAAGCCAACCACTGGAGGGTACGACGCCGAAGTATTATTTATAGCCATCACCACCCCCAGATTGTCACAATGAAAACGCACTTTTTTATCCCGGAACCTGTCTCCCCAAATGGTGACTGCCACCACGATGGGAAACAGTTCGAGTAGGGCCAAGTTGTGCGTCAGGCCCGCCTCCACCCACGCAACCGGCCATTTTCCCGCGCACCATTGACCTTTGAAGAACGCCCCGAACCCCACCGCCCCGGACGCATCAGTGAACAATTCCAAATCGAAGCTATCCAACGCCCGGGACATCCAAAGAGAGCGCCCATTATACTGTGCCAGAAAATGGAGCCAGACCCGCAAATCTTCCCTGTGCTCCGCCGCCAGACGAATGAAATGGTGGGGTTCCCCAACCCCCGCCGTCGCCGCTGCCAACCGCCGACAAAAAACCCTGCCCATCGGCATGATGTGGCAAGCAAAATTCAACTTCCCCAATAAGGACTGCAAATCACGTAGTGTCATTTTCTTAATCCGATACGCTCGTTCCACTACTAACCGCAAATCCCCCAACTTATCCTCCGGCAATCTGCACTCCATTGCTATGGAATCAATTGTAATTCCCAAAAAACAAATGGTCGTCACTGGACCCTCAGTTTTTTCCACAGCCAAGGGTACCCCGAACTCCCGCGACACCCAGTTGACCGTCTCCAATAAATTTGCGCAAACCCCCGAACGCGACGGGCCAACACAAGAAATAGTCGAGATAGTGAATAACTGACTCCACCCCGGCGACCTCCCTAACTACCCATTCCAAAAAAGAATTAAAAACCTCAAAGTACGCGCACGACAACGAACAACCCATGGGAAGGCATCGATCAATGTAGTAGCCCCCTTCCCAATAACATCCCAACAACCGCTGGCTGTCCGGATGGACCGGCAATAAACGGAACGCCGCTTGAATATCAGTTTTTGCCATCAGAGCTCCTCTTCCGTAACCACGTACCAACGCTACCGCCGCATCAAACGATGTATAAACCACGGAACAGAGATCCGGGTCGATGCCATCATTAACCGACGCCCCTTTCGGGAAGGACAAATGCTGAATGAGCCGGAATTTGTTACATTTGCGTTTTGGAACCACCCCTAACGGCGACACCACCAAACCCGGAACTGGGATCGTGCTAAAAGGGCCCGCCATTCTGCCCAGATCAACCTCCTTCCGTAGTTTCTCCGAGACTACACCCGCATGCTGATATGCCGACTTAAGGTTGCGCCGCGTGAAAGGGACCTCATGCGAAGGGGCGGAATAACGAAACCGGAACCAAAACCTAAACTAATCAACCGCGCCCCCTCCTTATTGGGGTATTTACTTAGAAAGGGGGCCATCTTTATGAGCTTCACCAGAGTCTCCCCCATAACCAGACGCACCGCTGGCTCCCCCCTGTCGTTTACCCTTTTTAAAACATTTGGACGCTCCATGCGACTGCCCGCTGCAGTGTGAGCACACATGCTTGAATTTACACGCTGCTCCAAATTTACACTGCCCCTCGTTGAACTGCCAACACGTCCCAAATTTGGAACCTGAGGCCTGACTAGTTCCGCCGGAAGTTCCTTCTGCGTTCCCGCTCCCGGGAAAGGACTGCCCCTGCTTATAAAGTGTCGTCACTTTCAACCATAAGGCTATGTCCTTATGATCCCACCGTATATTCGGCCGCACCGCTTTCCGCTGCCGAAACTGTTCATCGTAACGAAGCCAAGCCTGGCCCCCATAAACCCGATGTGCCTCCCCCACCGCATCCAAATAACAAAACAAGCCGGAACAATTATCCGGCGCCTTTTCTCCAATAACACTCGCCAAAATTGCAAAAGCCTGCATCCAATTGACGAATGTTTTTGGAATCAACCTGTACCGTCTATTTTCTTCCTCGTCCTTTTTTGTTTCATCCCGCTTCACCTTATCCAAGTTAAACTTCTCCAGCGGAAGCAGGGAAAAGATCTCCACATACTCATCTTTCCAAATCCTTTCTTTAACCTCCTGCTTCAAATGCGCCCCTAACGGGCCCTCGTAACAAACGTAAACCTCCCCGCGCGCGCAATCATCCAGACGCACCCTATCCACTTCCTTTGGCGAGTCTGTTTGAACCGCCGCCGCCACTGCCATCGCTGCCCCCCTCCAGTTTGAAGAACTGGAGCGCTACCAACACTGCCCCCCCACACCGCGGCCGGCACCACGCCTGCCGGTTCTTGGGAAGGGAAACCGCCTAGCCGCCCCACCAACACCTTTAAACAACCCACTAACTCCGCCAAACTATCCCCCCCTGCACCCGCCTGTAACCCCGGGACCCCCGAATCCGCCGCGACGCCAGCCGACGCGAGACCCTCTACACCGATACCCGACATCAATAAAGCTGGAAAAGGTAACGTAGGTGTCAACTCACCAGGCTGCCCAGGGGCTGTGAACCCGTCAGCCGGACCCCCATGTCCACGTGCAGAGGCCCGCCGCTCACCGTCCTCCAATGCTCCGGATTGGCAGTGTGTGCACAGGGAATTCCGATTTCCGTCTGAGAAAAGGGGGGGCGACATCGCATCATCCAATTGGCCGAGCTCCAGTTCTTGCCTCATCCGTCCTGCTGAACCAGCTCCACGCTGTTCCGTCCCTGGCACTCCAACCACCGACCTCATTCTGCGTCTTCTGTTCGTGTCCACCTCCACTGCCCGCTCGTCGTCACCATGAGCCGACCCTTTGGCTGGCACATCGCCATGCAGGGTCGCCGTTGCCCTTCCGCCACGTACAGAAGAAGGAGGGGGTGTGGCCGGAAGTGAAGGCCGCGTCCTCCTCGCCGTTGCCGCCGGGCGCTGCCGCGTTTTGGGATTCCTCCCAGGACCAGACGAAAGAGCAGCGGCAGGCCGCCCTGGGGTCTGGCCTGAAGGGTCCACTGAGGGGCTCCTCTTGCGCCGCCGCGCCCGCGGGATGTCTTCCGGACTCAGCCGTGCGGGCTGGCGCGAGTGCCTCGTGCTGCGCGTCACGCCGGGAGTGCCAGCCCTGGCCTGAGTCACAGGGGAAACGGGCTCTCCACTTCTCCTGCCCGTCCCCCTGGCACGCCGGTCCTGTACCTCGGCATGCTCCAGCAGCCCCGAGACCACCGGCATGGTGGAGCGCTCCACGCTCGCTCCCGACGACTCTGCCCGCTCCTGGACTGGAGCGCCCGCTTGTCCATGCAGCAGCGTTGCCACTCGTGCTCCGAGCCATCCAGGACCCTGAGAGGCTGCCGCGGCCCGCAGCAGCTCCATCGCCTCCTCGTCAGACGCAGCAGGGATGTAAGACATGCTCCTGCTTCTGTGTCCTGGCGAAGAGAGGGAAGAGCACAACAGGAAACAGGTACATCCCCTTCAATCCCCACCCCTAAACCCCCAAGCCCTCCTTCTATCCTTAACCTAATCTCTCATAGGCCAGCCAACTCTGAGTCCCTCCCATCTATTTCAGTCATGGAGGCCTCCCCTTATTTTCTTTTTGGTCTGCAGTACGGCCTCTTCTGTACTAAGATTCTACGAGATCAAGGTATATCGTACAAATGGGGATTTCCGGTTAAACTTGTCATTTCAAAAAACGGAACAAAAATTGTGGCTACATCTCCAAGGGATGCCGAGTGTCTATGTCAAGAATGGGGGTTAATGAGCAGCCCCGGATCTTCTCCTAAAAGAACTGGGTCGGCTCTTCTTACTTTACCTAAGGAGTGGGACACTGTAGATCGTAATGTCAAGATGACTCCTTGAACCTACTGTGTGGTGTGCCCATAAGGCAACTATTAGAGGCCACTTTATCAAAATAGCCTCACATATTAAAAAATCGACAAAAAAATACTGAAAGTCAGCTACTTCTTAGGCTAAGCACTTTACATAGATTAAATAAAAATTCTTACTCAGTAGAACAGGCAGCCGAAATTTCAGAGCTTACTCATCAATTACATGAGCTGAAAATTTATAAATATGACTTGGCCTTACGAAAATTAAAAATGACATTCTATTGGAGTGGTAATAAAGCTGGGGCATTATTGGCTAGGCAACTTAAAACAAGGGATGTAAAATCTCGAATCCCCTTTATGTATAATGTGGGAAAAAAACCATATAATGGATCCCAAGGGGATAGCTAACACTTTGGCAGAATATTATGAATCACTTTATAATTTAAGAAATGACCCTCTTACTGTGCAGCCTCAACTAGATAATATTAAGACTTTTTTTTAGCTCAAATAGATCTTTCTTCTATTTCTCAGACCCAATTACAAAGCCTCTCTATACCTATAACGGAGGGAGAGATTCTTAAAGCTATAATGTCACTTAAAGCCCATAAATCCCCTGGGCCTGATGGGCTAACTGGTGAATATTTTAAACTTTATAAAACGATCTTAGCCCCCTATATGGTTAAAACTTTTAATGATTCAATTAAAAATGAAGCATTTCCCTCTGAAATGTTAAAGGCCCTTGTGGTCCCCATACCTAAGCCGGGTAAACCCTCGGACGTCCCCTCTAATTTTCGACCTATTTCTTTGCTAAATACAGATCTAAAAATCTATGCAAAGATTTTGTCCTGTAGACTGGCAGATATTCTTCCCCAGCTGATCAGTCCTGATCAAGTGGGATTTGTAAAAGGGAGACAAACAGTGGATAGTACCAGACGGTTTATAGATATTATTTCTGAGGTTGAGGTTAGGCGGATGCCTTCTCTGCTTCTTACCTTGGATGCGGAGAAGGCATTCGATCGGGTTCATTGGGGGTACTTAAGGGAGGTATTGGGGAAGTTTGGGATCCGAAATTATTTTCTATCTGCCATTATGGCCATGTATACCTCTCCCTCGGCTCAGGTTTATAGTACAGGCGCGTTATCAAGTCCCTTTTTTATAACCAATGGTACAAGACAGGGATGCCCTTTATCACCCATGATATTTACATTGGCGATGGAGCCCTTTGCTGCGGCGGTCAAAATATCATCCCGTATTAGAGGAGTCTCCATAGGACACATTGAACATCGTATAAGTCTCTTTGCGGATGACGTTATATTGTGTTTGTCCTCTCCTGGAGACACTTTACCTTATATACTCCGACTCATCCAGGAATTTGGGGAGATCAGTTATTATAAAATCAATACATCAAAATCTTTAATTTTAAACATGGGCATTCCAAAATATACACAGTTGCAATTCCAAAAGGAATTTCCCTTTAAATGGGCTGAAGGAACAATTACTTATTTAGGGATTTCTCTTACCTACCCATGTGGTAAGTTGATGCCGGTTAACTATAACACTTTACTGCAGGTTTTGAATAAGGACATCATATCCTACTCTAGATTTCCTTTATCCTGGATGGGTCGTATTGCAGCCTCTAAAATGCTACTTCTCCCAAAACTGTTGTATTACTTTCGAAACCTCCCAATCCCAATTCCCAAATCTATTCTAAGACGTATTCAAATGGTGTTTACAAGATTCATTTGGAATGGGAAGAAGCCAAGGGTTGCAGCAAAAATACTGCATTTGTCTGTAG
Organism: Rhinoderma darwinii; assembly: GCF_050947455.1. Taxonomy (NCBI): domain Eukaryota; kingdom Metazoa; phylum Chordata; class Amphibia; order Anura; family Rhinodermatidae; genus Rhinoderma; species Rhinoderma darwinii. Next base: position 10,157,647 of record NC_134690.1, on the reverse strand, counting down.
CTAAAGGAGGTCTGGGATATCCGAATATTGTTGCTTACTATAATGCGGCTATTCTGGACCAATTAAAACATTGGTGGTTATATGATAAAAATAAGCGCTGGGTGGAGTTAGAAGCGCATATATTACACAGTTCAGACTTAAAGGATGTGTTGGGCTCTGTGAGGATGGGGGAACACATATTGGGTAAATTATCCCCTACAATTAAAGGATCTATTCAGATTTGGAAGGGTGTGTCTGATAATGCCTCTATTCTTCCTCTTAGACATAGTATGGTTTCCTTAGCTATGGTGCAACGTTGCATAACTAATTCAAATTTTTCAGAATGGACTACTAAAGGTATTAGTTCATTGGAATTATTATACGATAACAATTTATTGTTACAAAAATAGTGTGTAGAAAAGGCAGATCCAGCACTCAAATATATAAAAAATTCTATTTTTATTAGGTCATTTAAAAATTTTTGGGGATAAAACAATAATCCCGGGACCACGCTTACGCGTTTCAGACCACTGGGGTCCTTAATCATAGCTTTTATGCCTACATTGCTTCACAAAACGCATTGGAAAAACGCAATTTAAAATGAAGGATATGAGGTGAGCAAAACTTTTGGTAAACTTTTTTCACTTAACAATTTATTGTTACCCTATTCTATAATCTCTTCTAAATATGATCTAAACCCTAAGGATTTTTATAAATATTTTCAGTTGAGACATTTTCTTTCCTGTTAGGCTATGTTCACACGGGGTATTTTGCCGAGTTTTTTGACGCGGAAACCGCGTCGCAAAACTCGGCAAAAACGGCCCGAGAACGCCTCCCATTGATTTCAATGGGAGGCATCGGTGTCTTTTTCCCGCGAGCAGTAAAACTGCCTCGCGGGAAAAAGAAGCGACATGCCCTATCTTCGGGCGCTTCCGCCTCTGACCTCCCATTGACTTCAATGGGAGGCAGGAGAAAGCGTATATCTTGCTGTTTTATGCCCGCGGCGCTCAATGGCCGCGGGCAAAAAAAAAATGGCGCGAAAATCGCCGTGCAGGGAGAGGAATATCTGCCTCAAAGTTCCAAACGGAATTTTGAGGCAGATATTCCTCCCCCAAAATACTCCGTGTGAACATAGCCTTAAGTTTACAGTGAATGCCCCCACTTCTAATTATGAAAAATATTTTTATAACCCCAAGTTGATAACTAAAGGAATATCTAAAGCCTATGAGGCAATTCATCAGGATGAATCTTCTTTGCCTACCCTTAATTTTATACAAAAATGGGAATTGGAGTTGGGAGGTATATATAGTATTGAACAGTGGGAGGCGGCTTTTAAAATCTGTTCTAAGTCTTCCCACTGTGTAAATCATCTGGAAGCCTCTCGAAAATTGCTTTATAGATGGTACATGACCCCATACCGCCTATCCAAAATGTTTCCTATGGTGTCCTATATCTGTTGGCGATGCAACGCTTCTGTTGGCTCATTATTACATATTTGGTGGAGTTGTGATGTCATCGCTCCGTTTTGGGTAGAGATACAACGAATGTTAACCAGCATAATCGGTTTTCCGGTTCCTTGGGGACCAGAAGTAGCACTGCTTTCTTTGAAATTAGAGGATATAGGCATTGAGAATAGTACGGTTATGGTACATGTGCTAACTGTAGTGAGAACAAGTATTGCTCAGAGATGGAAAAGCGCTTCTATTCCGTCTAAGGTAGAAATCTTGCACAAGGTTCAGTACAATTGTATTATGGAACATTTAATTTCCACAAGACTACATAAGACACAGGAATTTGTCTAAATGGCTTGCTTTTAATGGCTCACAGCTTCCTTTATAGAAAGACCTCATAAAAGTGTATTAGGGTCCTTATGTATATTCTAAATCCTAGGGCAGGGACTTTATGTTTGTCTGTATGTTTTTATGTTTTTTGTGTTTTGTGTTTTTTTTTTGTTTTTTTTACATTAGAAAGGTGTAAAATAGTAAAAATTCAACTTATGGAAGTTCAACTCTAGTTACATTATTAATTAACGACACTATGATTATCTTATTAGGTACCCAGTATGTTTCTAATACATGTATGTGTAAACTGACTATTAGATTAACTTTAAATCTTTATGCCTTTTGAGATTTCATAAATTTTGAAAAAAACATTTCAATATTTCCAATGTTAATGTCTTGTTTATTTTTGTATAACTTTGAAAAACCTTTAATAAAAATTGTGTTAAAGAAACATTTTTTAATTTAAATAAAAACTCCCTCACACAACCCGCTTTCACCATTTTATTTAAATAAAAACATAGATCATCGAAGTAGTCAAATAAATCTACGGCGTAGTCCAAACGGTCCATTGGAACCAACCGGGAAAAGTATGAAAAATAAAAAAATATTCACTTTCCTTCTCCCCTGCAATGCAATAGAATCTAGAGGTAAAAAAAATAATAATTCCCCTTCAGACTCTGCTACCTGTCAACTGAAAAGTCTTTCGCCAGAGGGAATATTTTTTCCACATGGCGGAGTACCAGGTCCCAGGCTAAGGTGAAGCTTTCTTTTACTCCACCATTGGGAAACATTTTTTCCTCCGGTGGAAGATTTTTCCATTGACATGTAGCAGTTCTATAGCGGTGGTGTTAGGGAGGACAAACTCAGCAATTGCACAATGCCCCCAAAATGGGCCGCTACTCTTGGGAAAGTGCTGTGTGCCTCCAGGCTAAAATGTGCCAGCCAGCCCTGGGCCGTTGACTCCCTGCCCCACCGTTTTCTCTCGTAGACCACAGCCTGGTTTAGGCCTGCGGTCTACAACAGTCCAAGAGCACGCTATTGACGTCAGCGGCCTAGCGCGATTACGTCACTGCATCATGCCATCCGCGCTGGGCCGCTGAACTCAGCAGAAAGTTAGAACGTCCGGCTGTGGTTATTTGAATAGATTTGGGGGGGGGGGCGCCTTTCTATAGTTCGCCTCAGGCAGCAAAGGGGCTAGGTTCACCCCTGAGCGGAGATCTTCAACATGTGGCTCCCAAAATTGTGCAAAACTACAACTCCCAGCATGCCCTGACAGCCACAGGTTGCAGACATCTGTTATATATCAATGGGATCTACTCTCGGCCTCGCCTGCGGTAAAATAAATATAATGCTCATCATTCCCTGCCAGTCCAGGCTTGTAGTCCGGAGCAAATACAGGATTTTTAAAAGGGGGTTTCCAAGTGTGTCGGTACCAGACAAAGACGGCAAAATCCCCTTCTTTTCCTCCACCCCCGATTGTACAGCGTCTGACGACTTTCTGCATGTACTGCATCACACATTTTTACATAGGTTTTTTTTTTTTAGGATTTGTGGTAGTATTACTCTAGTATCTCTGCGGGTCTGCATTGGTTTATTGATTAGTACCTAATATGTAGGGTGAGGAAGGGGTTAATATTGATATTCATAATTTTGGTTGGTGGGTCTAGGATGTTAATGGGTTCATATATTTTATCACTGGAGGTCCAGGGGGGTGAAAAAATAAAATACAATTATAATAATAACATAATAGTAATAATAACAACTATATGATGATGATGATAATAATAATATAATGATAAGAATGTAAAAATCTAATGAAATACTTTGTTGTTACACGGTTTAGGGTGGTGAATGAGGTAACAGTGTAGTGGGGTCCTAGGGCAGTAAAGTATACCTAGGATTTTATTTTATGAGGGTTGGAGCTCTGTTTTCTCATACAGAACTCCAAATTCCTTTCACCCTTCCATCTAGTTAAATGATAAAATTCTGTCTGCCACTAGAGGGAGCTAAAATAGGGATTCATGCAGCTTCCACTGAATTCAACAATAAATCAGTATTGCAGTGAGCGCCCCCTAGGGGTGACAGAGATTTTTGTAAAATTTTGATTTCTCCTGAACTGCACAAGAAGGGGGGGGGGGGGTTGTAGGTATTATTTTTTTTATCATTTCCATGTACTATTATTATAATATTATTATTAGTAGTATTATCATCATCACACATCATTAACCCCTTAAGGACACGGCCAATTTTGGCCTTGAGGACAGAGCAATTTTCTTTACATTTCCCTCTTTGCAGCCCGACGCTCATAACGCTTTTATTTTTTGTACGACGTAGTTGTATGAGACTTTGTTTTTTGCGGGACGAGTTGTACTTTATGTACGTACCATTTTTTGGTACAAATACATTATCGTTTAATTTCTATAGATTTTTAATTAGATTAAAATGCAGAAAAAAAGCAGTTGTGCAGCAGTTTTAATATTTTTTTTTTTACACCATACACCGATCATCATAAATAATGTTATACATTTGTTGTACAGGTTGTTACGGTCGTGGCGATACCAAATATGTCTATATTATTTCATGTTTTGGGACTTATATTTTAAAAAGTTGATTTATTATAACAAATGTGTGTTTCTGTGTATTTTATTTACTTTTTATTTATTTATTTACCATTATTTTATTTTTTTACATTCATTTAACTTTTTTTTTTTATCCCATAAAGGAATTTATCATTTTGGTTTTGTAACTGCAATGTACTGGCATAGATCTATATGTCAGTACATTAGCCTGTTACTGATTGTACACAGGCAGTTGTTAGGACATACCTCAGTATGCCCTAACAACAGGAAATATGTTCAGACAGCCCTGGGGTCCTTCACTGGACCCTGGGCTGTCTGGCCATATGAGTTGTGGGCTTTGATCGCGTCATAGTTATATTCTGTGACGCGATCAATGTGCAGTCCCCTCTCCTTGAACGCCGCGATCAGCTTTCATCGCGGCGTTCAAAGGGTTAACAGCGGAGAGAAGATGTTTCTCTCCTCTCCGCTGTCAGAGCGGGGCCGTGGCTGTGTATTACAGCCGTTGCCCCGCTCTCGATCGCGCGCACAGACGCGCGCAGGGACGGCTGTCACACAGGACGAGTATGCTCGTCCTAATGCGCGAAGTGCTCGCCGCTCAGGACGAGCATACTCGTCCTGTGTCGGCAACCAGTTAATAATAATAATAATTTAATATTTATTTATTATCTGCATATTTATTCTTTTTACAGAGACCAGAAAAGCCCCCAATCCGGATCAGGTTTAAACGACTTGCATTGAATTTGTCCATCCTGCACTTACATCGGCCAAAGCGATTTCATCTATTTGTGATTTACTTTTAGTAAATCGAAGATGAGTTTGTCCATTGTATTCTATGTGATGACGATTCAGCGGATTGGGCAAAGCGTAAAATCCGGCAGATCAATTCTCCAATCTCTGTGATTAGATTTCATCTGCAAAATATCTCTCCGAAAACTGTCTCTCTAGCGCCACCTATAAAAGTAATCGTCCGTGAAACATGACTCGGGTTAATAACCAAACCAGAGACTTCCATCTGTAGACAGCACAGCTCGGAGTTGTTGCTCCTCATCAGGACAGAGAAGGGCTCTAGTTGACTGAGTGAGAGGACTTTGCTCTTGGCAGCTAATTGCATGATGACAATAATAATAGAAAAATAAAAGACCAAAAAAATTGCGGTGTTTTCCTATTATCTTCACTGTTTAAATATATTTAAAAAAAATATATAATAAAAATAAAAATGTTTTACGCTATAACTTTAATCAACATTAGCAGGCACTTAAATGCATTTAAGGGTATGTAGATTTTTGCAACCATTTAAAAAGAAAACAAAAAAAAAACAAAACAAAAGCAATTTTGCAAATAATTACAATTAAGAATCTCCTACCGTTTTGTGTACACAGTTCATATGCAGACCAATGCCTCTCCATGTTTACAGACTACAAACAAAGCCTGTGTAGTCTGACCCTACAGTCACATCCCCTTTTATCTGTCCGCTCCATCTTGCTGATGTATATTAGATGATGATGAATATGATTGCAGGATCAGACTATGTCGTTTCACTTTTTTTCAGTTTGCTGTGATGTTTTGTCACATCAGCGAGAATGGAATATATAGAGGAGTGGTCTGTCGGGACATGTTGAGAGTTGTAGTTTTCCAACAGCTGGAAAACCCCAAGTTGGAGATCACTGATGTGTAGAGATCCATTCCAATAACGGAACCAGAATTGTCTTCTATTACAGGTCACGCAAATTCACATTCTACAAACTGGAGGTAAAAGTTACCAAGATCACTAAGGCCCTGTTCACACAGAGTTTTTTTTGAAAGCAGAAAAAATATGCCTCAAAATTAGTAAAGGATTTTGAACTGCCTGCACTTTTCCGTGTTCTTTCCATGCGTTTTTAGTTCGCGGCTATTGAAGCTAATGCAAGGATCTTGGGCAAAAAAAAACGCAACATAGAAAACACTCATAAAGGAGGTTTTTTCTGCCTCCCATTGATTTCTATGGGAGGTAAGAGGCGGAAAGGACATATCGCTTTTTTTTCCGCAAGCGGCCAATAGCCGTCTGGGAAAAATAATGTCTTTGCCTCCCATTGAAATCAATGAGGAGTAATTTCGGACGTTTTTTGGCTCAGATTCCGACTTGGATTCCCCCTCAAAATCAGCGTAAAAAGACTCAGTGTGAACTGACCCTTAAAATAAAAGATTCTCCAAGAAGTGAATTGATAAGAACTCGATACTCATCGATGGCCCCTGTGAGCTTGGACCTTCAGCAAATCTAACAGAGCATTCTAAAAAAAATGGCCATCAAGATGGATGGTGCTTTTATTAGAGACTTCTTCCAGTATCTGAATCCATCGAGATGTGCCGAAGGAGTCCAAGCACAGTCATTCTAGAAATCATTGATGGTCTGGACTCAAAGTGATCTTCTGATCTGTGAGATCTATGAGAGTGCAGAACACAATTCTGGATGGATTTCTCCTTTAAGGAACTGTTCATGTTGAGTGAGTGGCCCAGATGGACCAAGCTGGCTAGAGCTTCTCTATGGTCCTCAAACAAGGGTTCTCCGCTTTCGACATCCCCCTTTAAAATTCCCACTTTTTGAGGCACCCACAAGAGCAACCCACCTCTATTAGCTAGAGAAAAGAACCACGGCAGGCACAAATGCCCATTGATTTTGATGTGTTTCCCGGGAGCACCACTGGCGATCGGCTTATGACCAGAGGACCTTCAGTTCAAACTGGACAATTCCTTTAATATCAAACGTTAATTCATAAAATAAAAATGTCTTTGTAAATTTGAAATGAAATTTATTTGGCATATGTCCAAAATCCCCCAAATCAGCCGCCTTAATAGTTTATACTAAGATTACGTACATCAATTTTTGGAAGACTTAGGCTGGATTCACACGAGCATGTTCGGTCCGTAAAGGACCGTAAGGGACGCTAGGAGTCCCTGGCTCGCTGCGGGACAACTGTCCCGTACTGTAATCATGTTTTCAGTACGGGACAGTAGTTCCACGGAGAGGCAGGGACTCCTAGCGTCGTACATAACTATGATGCTAGGAGCCCGGCTCCCTGCAGTGTATTCGGTCCGGGACTTGCGGCCGAAATACGTTCCGTCCTTTAATGACCGAACATGCTCGTGTGAATCCAGCCTTATACTTGTAGATGAGCGGCTGAGGCAGCGGGAGATTAACAGTTATAACGCTTGTTATAATTAAATATGTAAACGCCAAGCACACAGACAGGTCAAAAGTTTATGCTCGAAAAATGAGCAGACAAAGAGCAAATGAACGGGAAAAAGTGCGGACGGTGCAGTGCGGGCCTCCACTAAACCCAGGACCTAAAAAGTGAAAATCTTCAAGAATACCATTTCGGTGTCCATATTAGTTTTCTCTCCGTTTTCCCCATGAATGATTGTATGGGGACGGGGGAGTCTCATCCGGTTTAAGACCCACCACTGAGGTGATGTATGACTTTAGATTTTATAGAATAACATTTAGGGATTTATTTTTTTTAAAGTGAAGATAGTGAAGAGTGAAGATCGTCTTAAAAATAATGCAAACAGAACAGAAGTTGGTGGAAAGCGCATAAAGAACTCAATAGCCTCTTTTTACCCCATATTTGACAGGTCCTCTCCAAAGGTCATTTTTAGGGGACATTGGAAGGACATGTGAAGCACGTAAAAGCCTAGAAGAAAAGCTCATCATTCTTGTTAACAAAAATACTATATTAGGACTAATTTCTCGACTCTTCATTTGTGTAATAAGTCACGTAAATCTTCAGTTTTCCTAAAGTTCTACAAAGACCATGAAGGCGTTTTGAAAAAAGTTCTGCTTTCATGTAGGTTCTGCCATCGCAGGGTAGATACTATATGGTTGGTGAGCCATCTGTCCATCCATAGGACCCTTAAACCATGGACACGTGGATCACGTGAGGTTCTTCAGGTCGTATGAAGTGTTCATTGTACACCCTCTACATACCCCAGTTCTCCAGTGACTATCAAGTTGGAAAGTCAGCATAGAACTTTATATTTCGTGAGCCACCTTACCAGATAGTTGGTGAACTATCCTTCAATCCTTAGATTCATAATCCTAAAAATTCATGTCCAGTGTATGGAGATTTTCCGACGTCAGAAAATCTCCTTGTACGAAATTGATTTCTTTCGATCATGGGAAATTCTTGGTTTATCGACCCTCTCTAGGTCTTGACCTGGTCAGCAGTATAGACCATAGAATGGCCGGCAAAGCAAATATTTTCAACAACTTTGATTTCACAATTATTTTTCAAAACTATTTCTTGGAGGTATAATCCACCAACGTAAATTTTCGAAGTCTCATCTTCATAATGACTTTCAGCATTGGTGTCAAGAGATGGTGCTACGTATATCCTACGTATAGTCCTTCCCAATAGAAACGTTCATCAAAATAAATTCTGTTCAAAAAATCTTCAAATTGTAATATTTAAAAAAAATTAGGAGTCTGCATTGATGGGTGTCTGTTCACCTCGTAGAAGACCTTGTGTCTCCTCGCTCCCTTCTCTGCAACGTCTACATATTAAAGGTTTGTGCAATCCATTGTAAAGTCCAGTACCGAGCAAGAGAATGATAAAGCCCAGTATCTGTAGGGCATGAAACCTTTCCCACCCTACTGCGAGGCTGACGACCCAGATCACCACAGTCCGGAGGCTGTCTAGCACCATACGAGTGGTAGCACTTATTTCTTTTGTGACGCTGATACCAGCAAAGTTGAAGAAGGCGATGCTGCTGATGTTGCCCAGTAGAGCCAAAATGATAAGAGGTTGATTTCCCATTTGGCAAAAAGCGTCTAAGGAATCTTCCAGGACGCCGCGATCGCTGCTGCTGAAATCGCCAGCTGGAATGTAGTAGAATGGGATCATCAGTAGGGTGAGGATGCAAAATCCAAACAGACCTGTGGAAAACAAACAAGTCGTTGTTAGATTATGCTGTGTTATCCACCATTCCACCCGATACGGTTTTCAAGGGAATGTCCACTTTTCTCGAGATTATGTGGTGGCCGCAGGACCGAGTCATTAAAATCAAGTGAAAGGTGGAACTTTACTTTAATTAAACCGTAATTCTTTTTTAGGGTGCACTGATAGGCTCAGTAGTTACACTGGAGAAGATCCTGGAGGAGCCTGATCTATTGCATTGTGTGGACTATTTTTCTATATCGGACTGATGTGCAGTCCCCTGTATAAACACTGCATCTTCCACAACTGCAGGATATATCTTTACAGACGTTCAACTACCAAGGTGTTGCAGGTCGCCCACCATGAGAGCTAACAGGAAACCAGCAAAATGCAGCTCTGGATGTTCATCATCTGGAGTATGATGGACATGATGTCACTCCAGATTAATATGCTTGGATTCATTATAGACTATTGCTGCCCCATCACATTTTTGGTTTCTTTCTGTATATACAACGGGGAATGCGCTCAGCGCTGATCATTGAGGTCGTTGGGGTTGGGTGCTTCGTTGGGTGCTTCGTTGGGTGCAATGGTTATTCCCATCTTATCGAGTAGTGGCACATCGCTAGGAAATGTCATCATTTTATGATCGATGGGGGGGGGTCAAACCTCTGAGACCCGCACCAATCCTGAGAATGAAGGAGTGGCAGTGATGATTTAGTGCTGCATCCCCTGCTAAGTTTTCCCTGCACAGCGGCGCTCCGGGCCACCCAGCTGTGTAAGAAGTTGCAGTGGACCCCATTCACTTGAATGGGGTAATGCTGCACTACCCTGCACAGCTGATGGCTGGGGTACGGCTGTGAAGGGTAAACCAGTGAACGTGGTGCAGCGCCAATTCACTCTTCATTCTCAGAAATGGTGGGGTCCCAGAGGTTGGACTCCCGCATATTACAAAATGATAGCATATGCTAGAATAGGGTCGTGCTGCAGTTTCCAGCACAGCGGGGTGGCCGGGTCATGGCTGTGCAGGGAAAACTAGTAAAGGAGATGCAGTGCTAAATCAGCGTTGTGGCCCTTTCATTCTCAGGATCGGTGGGGATCCCAAAGGTTGCACCACAACCGATCATAAAGTGATGGCATATCTTGACAATATGCCATCACTATATAAAGTGTAAATTATCTTTTAATTCTACGATCACACTGGAAGTATTGAAGACTTGGTATTTCACACTTACCTTCTGTACCCACTGCTCGGAGCGGGTGTACATTATGCTTGTAGACAAATTTCTCCTCCAAGACCATTTGGATGGCTACAATAATTTGGGCCATGATGATGAGCAGATCTCCTGAACAGTGGAGGAGATGAATAAATTAATTATACGCTTTCACATCTTGAATGTCCTGTACCATGTCGCTTGGGCTCAACAATGACATAATTTGTGTGTGATTGTGCTATATTCTGAGTCACATCACAGTTGTGTCCATATAGTGGCACAATTTATAGACATTGCATTTGACCTTTATTGTGGGGGGGGGGGGCGACAATTGACCCTGGATGACCATTATTAAGGGTCCTTGTGATCTTTGCAACATGCTACTATATTGTTTGTGCACTGTACGGCAGTATTATTTGTCCCTATTGCCTTTACTAGAGTCTTGTATGGCAATTTTGTAAGACCAAATTTTCTAAGCTATTCATTATTTCTCTAAAGGGGCCCCTAAACAAAGTTCTGCCCAGGGACCTCCATGAACCTTGATCATGCCCTTCATTTGGCTGAAACTTTGGGGTAACTAGTGCAACACTCATGCTCCCCAGTAGCCCTCCAATACAGTTGAATAGAAACCAAGGCATTTCTTACGGCTCACAAGGTGGGAATGTCACATCCTATGTCCTGGTTAGAGTGTAATGTTGGCTTCTTCAGGATGATAAGGATCTTCGGCAGATATTTCTAATAGTTAGTTATTTGTAGCCAATAAAGTTCTAGCACAAGCAGAATATCCTACCGGTTATAACGTCACTGAGATTCCTCCCACTGCCCGAACCACTTATTAAGTCGGCCAATCCAACGATGATCAGTCCAACGATGGTGACAAAGATTCCGACCCATTGACTGCACTCCAGCTTCCTCCCCAAGAAGGCAACAGAAAGAAGGCCGGTGAATATGATGACGGCTCCTCGTAACATCTGGAAACTGGAGGCGCTGGTCATATTCAAAGCTGGAATATGAAAAAGAACAAAAACATAAATGAAAAAATTCGGTATGACCAGCAAGGTCGGGACCTGGGACAACCAACTTGTCTTGTGTAGGGTGAAGGCATTCAGTACGTCCAAGTACATGAAGAACGGATAATGCCTCGTGTTGAAAAATCTTAAAACTTTGTACCCGGTCTGGGCTTTTGTCCTAGATGAATGGGGTTCACCAACTAGTGGGTCCAGTGACCGAAGGATATCTCATAGGGCGAGTCATTTCTGTATCTATGACCCTCTCCCTCAAAGTTATTGGTTTGGAGGGCCGTATGATGAAAAAATTGATTTCCAAAAATTTCTGTCCAATGTTTTTGACACCATAGCTACTACTTTGTTATTACTTTCTATGGTCTATGAAGTCACTACAGCACTAAAGTCCAAAATATCAATGCCCATGTAGTCCTTTAGCAATGGCCTCAGCTGGGGTACAAGGGCCAACATTTTTTAAGAGGCAACCTATACCGTTACTTTGGGGTTCATGGCGCGAAGAAGGAAGGCCCTGGTCCTCGTGGTTGGTATTTAAACAAGTTCCCCTCTTGAGCCAGCATTGCAATGTTACCTAAAAATAGGTAATACCCTGTGAGGATCATGGAGCTCTTTTTAATACGAGGAATTTTGGTGGGGGGTCATAATGGTGGAGACTGTACTAAGTCTTTCATACAAAAGATAGGGATTTGGGGTGAAGGGGAAGGGTCCATTTTGATTTTTACTAGGTATGTACAGGTTTGCAGCCTCTGAATGTAAAGAAGAATGGTCTTACTCATTGACAGCAAGCAGAGATCTTGAAAATGGTGAGAAATGAAAAGAAATTAGAAAGTTGTATAACTTTTCATTCCAGAAAGCCCTTTCAATAATTACTTCAGGATCGATGATAAGTGCAGCTCGGTTGTGTACTCACCCACATACATGATACTGGTCCCGGTCATGTCACAGATAGCTGGCGGCAAAAAAAGAAGGGAGTTGAAGGGCTGAGAAGGTGCCAGGATCGGCTCCGGTGATCGCCTGTCCTTGAACACAAGGATGTAGAATACGGCCAGACAGGAGAGTTCACCCAGGAACATGCCCACTGCCTAGAAGACAGACACAGCCACCTCAGCCTTGCATAAGAGTTAGACATCCTTACCACATCCCTATATAGACAATGCCACCTCAACAGTTGCCCATTGCTTTTCTATGCCACGTGTCACCCTTTTGTCAGTTATGGTGGGGGGTCTTTCTTGTTATCTGAGCTTTTTACCAAACCAGTAACTGAAGGATAAGGTCAATTGCTACTGTATGTTCCTCAGTTCCCCAACACAATCCAGTGCTGTGGAGATTGGTGATATTTTAGGTTCCCCCAACCTACCCCATTTGAACCACAAATATTGCCTATGACCCCCTCACCATCACACCCCAAAATGAATACAGACCCCAGACCACCTAAATAAATACAGAACCCCTAAACCAATGCAGATCCCAGACCAGACCCCCTGAGCAAATACAATCCTTCCTAGACTCCCTAAATAATACAGACCCCCCTCAGAGTCCCTAAACTAAGACAGACCCTATACCAGACTCCTAAATAAATACAGACCCCACAGCAGATCACATAAATAAATACAAACACCAGACTAAACTTCCTAAGAAATACAGACCCCAGACTAGACCCCCTAAAAAATAAAGACCCCAATCCAGACCCTCCTTAATAGACCCCAGACCCCTTTAATGTACAGCTCTGACTAAACTCCCTTAGCACAGACCCCATACTAGACACCCCCTAATATAAACATCAGACCAGACCCCCCTTAATATAAACATCAGACCGGACCCCCCCTTAATACAGAACACAAATTCCACCCCATTAATGCCCCCTTTTAATGCTGACCCCAGAGCAGAGATGTAGATACTCACCTCTTCTCATTACTGCAGACCTCTTCTCTGGGAGTGAAGAGGTCTGCAGGACAGGGACAGGTGCATAGGAGATTTGCTGCCTCTTCTTCAAGTCTTAGAGATCTCCCATTTTTCGGGAAGAATTGCCAATTATGTGTAACATACCAGGGCCATAAACTCTTTCACTTTGGTCCCTAAAATGCAAGTTTCCAAGGTGTTCTGTAAACTATAGATGTTGTCAAAATGATGCCCCCCCCCCTCTCAGACCATTTACTGATCTGCAGCTATTGGCTGAAGCTGCACCTTATAGACTTCCTGCTTTGTAGTTATTGGCTGAAGCTATACCTCATAGGCTTCCTGCTCTGCAGTTATTGGCTGAGGCTGTGCCTCATAGACTTTCTGCTCTCCCTGCCCCCCCCCCCCCCAGGTTCTAATTAATTTATAAGGTCTAATTTGGGGTAGTATTAATTAAAGGGGTCTAATCTATAGGACTAAATGTTACAACACAATAATATCACTCACCTGTAAGAATGGATGCTGGAACTGATGAGTTTGCGATCCTTTACATCCTTTAGCCTCAAAATTGTCTGCCCACCTATAACCAAGTAGAAAAAAGTTATCTGAGACAGGAGCAATCTCTCCAGAAAGTGATAATAAACTATATAGACAAAAGTATTTGGACGCCCCTGAATCATTGAATTAAGATGTTTCATTCAGTCCCATTGCCATAGGTGTATAACATCCAGCATCTCGCCATGTAGTCACCTTTAGGCTGAGTTCACACGTCACGGATTTCACACAGATTTTCAGCGCAGATTTTACACTTTGCAATGCAAAAGGGTGAGATCTGCGTCAAAACCATAACAAAATCTGTGACAAATCCGCATCCTGAACTCAGCCTTACAGACACTTGTGATAGAATGGGTCATTGTATAAAGATCACTGAAATCCAGCGCGGTTTTGTGACTGTGCCCAAGTGCACAAGGTTCATAAAGACATGGTTGGGTGAGTACGGTGTGGAAGAACTTGACTGGCTGCACACATCCCTTTGGGATGTATTAGAATGGGGAGTGTGAGCCAGGCCCCCTCCCCCAACATCAGTGTGCGACCTCACAAATGCTTTTCTGGATGAATAGGCAAAAAATCCCACAGATCCCCCCACAAGAGTGGACGCTGTTTTAGCTGCAAAGGAGTGACTAATTACATATAAACACCTATGGATTTAGAATGGGATGTAATAAAAACTTCTGTCAGTGTAACGTAGAGGCATCCCGATAATTTTGTGCCTATAGATTATCTTTATGTAACAATTTAGTAGTAAAAAGCAAGTAATAAAAAGCACAAGAGAAGTCACAAAGTTCTGCCACTAGATGGCAACATTACAGAGTTGTAAATAACAAACTATAAACATATAACTACTATAATACTGCCCCCTATATACAAGAATATAACTACTATAATACTGCCCCTTTATGCAAGAATATAACTACTATAATACTGCCCCAATATACAGGAATCTAACTACTATAATACTGCTCCTATATAGAAGAATATAACTACTATAATACGGCTCCTATATACAAGAATATAACTACTATAATACTGCTCCTATATACAAGAATATAACTACTATAATACTGCTCCTATATACAAGAATACAACTACTATAATACTGCCCCCTATATACAAGAATATAACTACAATAATACTACTCCTATATACAAGAATATAACTACTATAATACTGCTCCTATATACAAGAATATAACTACTATAATACTGCCCTCTATATACAAGAATATAACTACTATAATACTGCCTCCTATATACAAGAATATAACTACTATAATACTGTCCCCTATATACAAGAATATATATACTATAATACTGCTCCTATATACAAGAATATAACTACTATAATACTGTTCCTATATACAAGAATATAATTACTATAATACTGCTCCTATATACAAGAATATAACTACTATAATACTGCCCCATATATACAAGAATATAACTACTATAATACTGCTCCTATATACAAGAATATAATTACTATAATACTGCTCCTATATACAAGAATATAACTACTATAATACTGCTCCTATATACAAGAATATAACTACTATAATACTGCCCCCTATATACAAGAATATAACTACAATAATACTGCCCCCTATATACAAGAATATAACTACTATAATACTGCCCCCTATATACAAGAATATAACTACTATAATACTGCCCCCTATATACAAGAATATAACTATAATAATACTACTCCTATATACAAGAATATAACTACTATAATACTGCTCCTATATACAAGAATATAACTACTACAATACTGCCTCCTATATACAAGAATATAACTACTATAATACTGCCCCCTATACACAAGAATATAACTACTATAATACTGCCCCTATATACAAGAATATAACTACTATAATACTGCTGCTATATACAAGAATATACCTACTATAATACTGCTCCTATATACAAGAATATAACTACTATAATACTGCCCCCTATATACAAGAATATAACTACAATAATACTACTCCTATATACAAGAATATAACTACTATAATACTGCTCCTATATACAAGAATATAACTACTATAATACTGCCCTATATACAAGAATATAACTACTATAATACTGCCCCTATATACAAGCATATAACTACTATAATACTGCCCCCCTATATACAAGAATATAACTACTATAATACTGCCCCCTATATACAAGAATATAACTACTATAATACTGCCCCTATATACAAGAATATAACTACTATAATACTGCCCCTATATACAAGAATATAACTACTATAATACTAATCCTATGTACAAGAATATAACTACTATAATACTGCCCCTATATACAAGAATATAACTACTATAATACTGCTCCTATATACAAGAATATAACTACTATAATACTACTCCTATATACAAGAATATAACTACTATAATACTACTCCTATATACAAGAATGTAACTACTATAATACTGCCCCCTATATACAAGAATATAACTACTATAATACTGCCCCCTATATACAAGAATATAACTACTATAATACTGCTCCTATATACAAGAATATAACTACTATAATACTGCCCCTATATACAAGAATATAACTACTATAAGGGCGGGTTCACACATAGCGGAATTTCACTTAAATTCCGCTGCGGACACTCCGCAGCGTTAATCCGCAGCGGAGCCGTTTCTCCATTGACTTTCACTTTAATTTAGCAGTGTTCGTTTACACGATGCGTACAATTCCGCTGCGGAGCATAGGCTGCGGAGCGGAATTTGGTGTCCGCAGCATGCTCTGTCTGTTGCGGAGCAGTGGCGGACTGGTTGCGGACTCATGGCGGAATTTCTCCATTGACTTCAATGGAGAGTCAAAATTCCGCAATGAAGTCCGCAGATCTTATGTGTGCTGCGGAGCGTATTGTTTTTACTACCATGACATTTCTTCATTCTGGCTGGACCTATGTATTTCTAGGTCTACAGCCAGACTGAGGAAGTCAATGGGGCTCCCGTAATGACGGGAGCGTTGCTAGGAGACGTCTGTAAATAGTCACTGTCCAGGGTGCTGAAAGAGTTACGCGATCGGCAGTAACTGTTTCTGCACCCGGGACAGTGACTACCGATCTCAATATCCATGTATCTGTAAAAAAAAATATAAGTTCATACTTACCGAGAACTCCCTGCGTCTGTCTACAGTCCGGCCTCCCAGGATGACGTTTCAGTGTAAGTGACGGCTGCAGCCAATCACAGGCCAAGCACAGGCTGCAGCGGTCACATGGACTGGAGCGTCATCCAGGGAGGTCGGGCCGGATGCCGAAAGAGGGACGCGTCACCAAGACAACGGGCGGTAAGTATGAATTTCTTTGACTTTCACTAGGGAAAGTGCTGTCCCTTCTCTCTATCCTGCACTGAATAGGGAGAAGAGAAGCACTTTTCCTGCAGTCCGCAGCGGCCAGTCCGCATCAATTTTCTGCACATTTTGTGCAGATCCGCTGCAGAATCTGCAACGCAGATTCTGTGCGGCATTGATGCGGACAGTTGCGGAGGAATTCCGCCATGTGTGGTCATGCCCTAATACTAATCCTATGTACAAGAATATAACTACTATAATACTGCCCCTATATACAAGAATATAACTACTATAATACTGCTCCTATATACAAGAATATAACTACTATAATACTGCCCCTATATACAAGAATATAACTACTATAATACTAATCCTATATACAAGAATATAACTACTATAATACTGCTCCTATATACAAGAATATAACTACAATAATACTACTCCTATATACAAGAATATAACTACTATAATACTGCCCCTATATACAAGAATATAACTACTATAATACTGCCCCCTATATACAAGAATATAACTACAATAATACTACTCCTATATACAAGAATATAACTACTATAATACTACTCCTATATACAAGAATGTAACTACTATAATACTGCTCCCTATATACAAGAATATAACTACTATAATACTGGCCTATATACAAGAATATAACTACTATAATACTGCCCCTATATACAAGAATATAACTACTATAATACTGCCCCCTATATACAAGAATATAACTACTATAATACTGCTCCCTATATACAAGAATATGTCTACTATAATACTGCCCCCTATATACAAGAATATAACTACTATAATACTGCCCCCTATATACAAGAATATAACTACTATAATACTGCTCCTATATACAAGAATATAACTTCTATAATACTGCTCCTATATACAAGAATATAACTACTATAATACTGCCCCTATATACAAGAATATAACTACTATAATACTGCCCCTATATACAAGAATATAACTACTATAATACTGCCCCCTATATACAAGAATATATCTACTATAATACTACCTCCTATACACAAAAATATAACTACTATAATACTGCCCCTATATACAAGAATATAACGAGTATAATACTACTCCTATATACAAGAATATAACTACTATAATACTGCTCCTATATACAAGAATATAACTACTAGAATACTGCCCCTATATACAAGAATATAACTACTATAATACTGCCCCCTATATACAAGAATATAACTACTATAATACTGTTCCCTATATACAAGAATATAGCTACTATAATACTGCCCCTATATACAAGAAAATAACTACTATAATACTGCTCCTATATACAAGAATATAACTACTATAATACTGCTCCTCCCTATATACAAGAATATAACTACTATAATACTGCTCCTATATACAAGAATATAACTACTATAATACTGCCCCCTATATACAAGAATATAACTACTATAATACTGCTCCTATATACAAGAATATAACTACTATAATACTGCTCTTATATACAGGAATATAACTACTATAATACTGCCTCCATATACAAGAATATAACTACTATAATACTGCTCCTATATACAAGAATATAACTACTATAATACTGCCCCTATATACAAGAATATAACTACTATAATACTGCCCCTATATACAAGAATATAAATACTATAATACTGCTCCTATATACAACAATATAACTACTATAATACTGCCCCTATATACAAGAATATAACTACTATAATACTGCCCCCTATATACAAGAATATAACTACTATAATACTGCCCCCTATATACAAGAATATAACTACTATAATACTGTTCCTATATACAAGAAAATAACTACTATAATACTGATCCTATATACAAGAATATAACTACTATAATACTGCTCCTATATACAAGAATATATCTACTATAATACTGCCCCCTATATACGAGAATATAACTACTATAATACTGCCCCTATATACAAGAATATAACTACTATAATACTGCCCCTATATACAAGAATTTAACTACTATAATACTGCTCCTATATACAAGAATATAACTACTATAATACTGCTCCCTATATACAAGAATATAACTGCTATAATACTGCTCCTATATACAAGAATATAACTACTATAATACTGCTCCTATATACAAGAATATAACTACTAGAATACTGCCCCTATATACTAGAATATAACTACTATCATACTACTCCTATATACAAGAATATAACTACTATAATACTGCCCCCGATATACAAGAATATAACTACTATAATACTGCCTCTATATACAAGAATATAACTACTATAGTACTGCTCCTATATACAAGAATAGAACTACTATAACACTGCTCCTATATACAAGAATATAACTACTATAATACTGCTCCCTATATACAAGAACATAACTGCTATAATACTGCTCCTATATACAAGAATATAACTACTATAATAGTGCTCCTATATACAAGAATATAACTACTAGAATACTGTTCCCTATATACAAGAATATAACTACTATCATACTGCACCTATATACAAGAACATAACTACTATAATACTGCCCCTATATACAAGACTATAACTACTATAATACTGCTCCTATATACAGGAATATAACTACTATAATACTGCCCCTATATACAAGAATATAACTACTATAGTACTGCTCCTATATACAAGAATATAACTACTATAACACTGCTCCTATATACAAGAATATAACTACTATAATACTGCCCCCTATATACAAGAATATAACTACTATAATACTGCCCCTATATATAATAATATAACTACTATAATACTGCTCCTATATACAAGAATATAACTACTATAATACTGCCCCCTATATACAAGAATATAACTACTATAATACTGCTCCTATATACAAGTATATAACTACTAGAATACGGCCTGCTATGTAGGACACATTTAATATATCTTCAATGCCGGTTTTCGAGAAAAAAAAAAGCCCACTTAACAACCAGTAAAGTAGGGTCCCCTTGTTTGTCATTTTTTCCACATAATTTTGCATATAATACCAGGATGTAGCACTTTATAATATGTGTTATCTAAACAATACCACATCACAGAGATGACATAATATCACGACACATCGCTAGTATTGCTGGGTGGTTGTTGATCCCGGAGTACTTAGAAAATGGTGGCTTTATGCGATTGCCTAGTTTTTCACGCCTAAAACGGTACCTGTATATATTTGTACTCGTTATACTGGTTTATTACAGTTCATGGTTTACACTCTTGTTGAACGTCGCTTGGTGTTAGGAGAGCAGCAGTCACGTGACGCCGCTTGTCAGGACAATGTCTATGAGTCACTGCACAGGTGAAGGAATCTGCTGATCCTGCACAAGATCCTGGTAAACAGAGGACAAACTGAAAACAAGTCCTGACCTCAATCTACACTGACAGCCGCTCCACTCACCCGGAGCATTAACCCCTTCATCACTACAGCCGCTCCACTCACCCGGAGCATTAACCCCTTCATCGCTACAGCCGCTCCACTCACCCGGAGCATTAACCCCTTCATCACTACAGCCGCTCCACTCAACCGGAGCATTAACCCCTTCATCACTACAGCCGCTCCACTCACCCGGAGAATTAACCCCTTCATCACTACAGCCGCTCCACTCACCCGGAGCATTAACCCCTTCATCACTACAGCCACTCCACTCACCCGGAGCATTAACCCCTTCATCACTACAGCCGCTCCACTCACCCGGAGCATTAACACCTTCATGACTACAGCGGCTCTAATCACCCGCAGCATTAACCCCTTCATCATTACAGCGGCTCTACTCACCCGCAGCATTAACCCCTTCATCACTACAGCCGCTCCACTCACCCGGAGAATTAACCCCTTTCATAACTACAGCGGCTCCACTCACCCGGAGCATTAACCCCTTCATAACTACAGCCGCTCCACTCACCCGCAACATTAATCCCTTCATAACTACAGTGGCTCTACTCACCGGGAGCATTAACACCTTCATCATTACAGAGGCTCTACTCACCGAGAGCATTAACCCCTTCATGACTACAGCGGCTCTACTCACCGGGAACGTTAACCCTTTCATGACTACAGAGGCTCCACTCACCCGGAGAATTAACCCCTTCATCACTACAGCCGCTCCACTCACCCGGAGCATTAACCCCTTCATCACTACAGCCACTCCACTCACCCGGAGCATTAACCCCTTCATCACTACAGCCGCTCCACTCACCCGGAGCATTAACACCTTCATGACTACAGCGGTTCTAATCACCCGCAGCATTAACCCCTTCATCATTACAGCGGCTCTACTCACCCGCAGCATTAACCCCTTCATCACTACAGCCGCTCCACTCACCCGGAGAATTAACCCCTTTCATAACTACAGCGGCTCCACTCACCCGGAGCATTAACCCCTTCATGACTACAGCGGCTCTACTCACCGGGAACATTAACCCCTTCATAATTACAGCAGCTCTACTCACCGAGAGCTTTAACCCCTTCATAACTACAGCGACTCTACTCACCGGGAGCATTAACCTCTTCATCATTACAGCGGCTCTACTCACCGGGAGCATTAACCTCTTCATCATTACAGTGGCTCTACTCACCGGGAGCATTAACCCCTTCATGACTACAGCGGCTCTACTCACCGGAAGCATTAACCCCTTCATCATTACAGCGGCTCTACTCACCGGGAGCATTAACCTCTTCATCATTACAGCGGCTCTACTCACCGGGAGCATTAACCTCTTCATCATTACAGCGGCTCTACTCACCGGGAGCATTAACCTCTTCATCATTACAGCGGCTCTACTCACCGGGAGCATTAACCTCTTCATCATTACAGCGGCTCTACTCACCGGGAGCATTAATTAGCAGCAGACTGCATAATAGTTTCTACTGACATGGATCAGATGTTCACTAAGGCTATTTGGAGAGGTGCGGTTTTTCTTTTTATCACTTGTTTGTGGGTTTTTGTGTTGGTCTCTTTTTTGGTGCTGTGCCTCTGGGGGGCAGTGGGCTCAGCCTGGCAGCAGGGGTGCTGTTGGGCATCTTGTTTGCTCCCCCTGCTGGTGGTGTTCTGCGGAGGCAGTGGCTCCTGTACCAAGGTTTAGGGTAGGGACCCACTTTATAGAGGTCGCCGTGAAGTTGCACAGTGGGATAATACAGTCGGATCAAAATATAAACTAAGAATCTCACGTTCAGTATTGAAAGCGATGCCTTTTATGTTTTCCTGTTTTTGTGGATACACGATAATATATATGTACCTTAAAATGGTGGCAATGAAAAATCAAATACATCCTGCAAATAACGAGCCCCCAAAGTGCTACATCAACGGTGCAATAAAAAAGCTATGGCTCTTGAAATGCTGAGGGAAAAAATTTGAAAAACAGGCTGGATCCTTACAGGGGGTCTTCCCAGAGCCATAAATTATCCCCAGCATTTGGTTGATTCCATCATTGCCATAGACTTTGCTCGACCGCTGCTCCATACAATGTCCTCCGTACTGCGGTCAAGAGTGAGGAGGAATAGGGGGTTTGGGACCCCTTTTAATCTATGGGGGTCCCAGTGATCAGTCAATTATCACCTGTCCTGTGCGTTCTGTACACGAGTAACTTGAAGCTTCTGGGCCCAATGGAAAATTTGTTACGGTTCCCCCCACCTACCATGTGCCATTTATAATACTGGGGTCTTATGTGGCAGAGAAGCCTATGGACCCCTCAGACACGAGGGATGTTGTAAGATACATCTGTAAAATAGATATTTTGACCCAGTACTGTCAACATGGTCTGGAGAAGATCTAGTGGTAGTAAGAGTCATGCGCCCTCTGATACAGCGCCCTCTTTAGGTGATATAGCGCCCTCTGTAGGTGGAGCATGTATATAGATATATCAATTGGTAGAACTGCGCAAACAGTTCAAAAATCCAACAACATTGCAAATAATTTGCTTTACTGTTTTTGTATCGATTTTATTTCATATCCCTCTCTCTATTCACATCCAAAGCTGCTTTCAAAATTCCGCTGGTTGGTTGACATTAGAAACAGGCCTCCAGCCCGTTGTCCGTCATACAGCATTCTGATTGCAGCTCTGGATGTCACTGGAGTACAAGACATAATGTAACTCACTAAATGAAAAGAAAAAGGGAGACACGGCGCCACATAGTGCAATAAACGAGGGAGGTTATGAGCAATAATGGTGTTACGAAAATTGCTCACCTGAGAGTATGGATACCAAGGTATCACACAAGCAAGAGCTGCAGCCAGGTCCGTGCACAAGCAAAATAATTTGCTGTCAATGGTATAAAGATAATAGAATGGAAAAAAGAACCGCCGGCGCTGCTATGAATGAAATACGAACCAGGAAGTATGAGAATAATGAATATTTAATGGCAAAGAAGGGGCTACGCGTTTCGACGCTGGACTAGCGTCTTCATCAGGCCAGTGCACATTGTGCGATGTACACACGTTTAAATACACAAGTGGAGTGAAAGATAATTGGCATTCAACACGGAAGGGAGGGAAAAAAGAACCGCCAATACGGGCGGGTCAGGGGTCAGACGATACAGCTTACATAAGCGTCTTTTACATAACAAAAATCAAACATTTTTTAAAATTATACATACATGTATATATATATATAGAGATTTAAAAAACATAGATTTAACAAAATAGATAAAACAGTAAATAAAATAAAATAAGAGAACAACCATTAATACTGACAATTGTACTTCTTTTACGATAGGATTTATTTTCTTATATACGACATTGGTTGTTCTCTTATTTTATTTTATTTACTGTTTTATCTATTTTGTTAAATCTATGTTTTTTAAATCTCTATATATATATATACATGTATGTATAATTTTAAAAAATGTTTGATTTTTGTTATGTAAAAGACGCTTATGTAAGCTGTATCGTCTGACCCCTGACCCGCCCGTATTGGCGGTTCTTTTTTCCCTCCCTTCCGTGTTGAATGCCAATTATCTTTCACTCCACTTGTGTATTTAAACGTGTGTACATCGCACAATGTGCACTGGCCTGATGAAGACGCTAGTCCAGCGTCGAAACGCGTAGCCCCTTCTTTGCCATTAAATATTCATTATTCTCATACTTCCTGGTTCGTATTTCATTCATAGCAGCGCCGGCGGTTCTTTTTTCCATTCTATTATCTTTATAATGTAACTCAGATCAGTGCAAGATTTGCAAAGAAAAATATTGAAAAAGTTATTGGATCCTTTATGTGACTCAGAACGGTGATATGTTGTCGATTGTTGTTGGGAGGCAGAGTTTTGTTTTAGACCCAAATACCTCAGCGCAGAATAAACTCTCAGCTGCAGGATGATTAATGTCCGAGGTCGTCTCCATTACTGGCAGCAGAAGTGTTTATAATAATGTTCTGTAATAACCGTGTAGTGTTACACTGCAGGGAACTCAATATGACACCAAAGAGAAACAATACTGGACATATGAGTGGTGCACAACTCATGATGATATGTCAATGTGTTACATGGGACTGCAGGTATAATCTACTACATTATCTGTACTCATAGAGTTATCAGTGTGTTATCTGTGGTGTTACATAGGACTGCAGGTAACATCTACTGCATTATCTGTACTTAGAAAGTTATCACTGTGTTATCTGTGATGTTACATAGGACTGCAGGTAACATCTACTACATTATCTGTACTCAGAGAGTTATCACTGTGTGTTATCTGTGGTGTTACATAGGACTGCAGGTAACATCTACTACATTATCTTTCCTCAGAGAGCTATCACTGTGTGTTATCTGAGGTGTTACATAGGACTGCAGGTATAATCTACTACATTATCTGTACTCAGAGCTATCACTGTGTTATCCATGGTGTTACATGGGACTGCAGGTAACATCTACTACATTATCTGTACTCAGAGAGTTATCACTGTGTGTTATCTGTGATGTTACATAGGACTGCAGGTAACATCTACTACATTATCTGTACTCAGAGAGTTATCTCTGTGTTATCTGTGGTGTTACATGGGACTGCAGGCATAATCTACTAAATTATGTGTACTCAGAGTTATCACTGTGTTATCTGTGGTGTTACATAGGACTGCAGGAAACATCTACTACATTATCTGAACTCAGAGAGTTATCATTGTGTTATCTGTGGTGTTACATAGGACTGCAGGTAACATCTACTACATTATCTGTACTCAGAGAGTTATCACTGTGTTATCTGTGGTGTTACATAGGACTACAGGAAACATCTACTACATTATCTGTACTCAGAGAGTTATCACTGTGTTATCTGTGGTGTTACATAGGACTGCGGGTAACATCTACTACATTATCTGTACTCAGAGAGTTATCTCTGTTATCTGTGGTGTTACATAGGACTGCAGGAAACCCTTCTGTAGAGGTGGAATTTAAAGCTATTGGGCCCCAATTCCCAGTATATTTTTAGCAGTCTCCTCCTATAGGACAGTGGGACCCTTTAGGCCCCTCCTTATCTTTAGAACCTCCGCTCTTCTGGGAACGTTTTTCACCAGGTTCTGGAACATGACTGTAGAGATGTTTCCATTTCCCAATACCATCCCTTACAGGTGACCATCGTGGCTCTATCAGGACGGGGACGTGAAGGTGATGACCTGGCTGATTGGAGAGGTGGTCTTTCAAGACAGGGCCATATTAAAAGTCCCTGAGGTGCACAGAATGACCCAGTCTGCTGATAATGGTTTCCAGATTCTGTGCAAATGTCAGCCATGTGTGTCGCTGAAATGATAGACCCCACTAATTGCAAAGGGGCACATATATTTGGACATATAATGTACGTGCATTAAAGTCTCATTGAAGTCTACGTCTGCCCTGTCCGGAGATATCGATAGAGCACTGGAGGCCTCTAGCTCACCGATCCCCGCCGAGGCGACCTTCTGACATGTCTCCAGGAGTACACCCTAAGGGGGTAGCCTCATGAAGACAACCCGCATTCATAAGCCATCAATGGGGCACTTCTTGATTCATTTTTTTTTAGATAGAAGGGGTTGTAAGGAGACAACCCTTTTATGAATCACCCCTGACGAAGCCGCCATTTGAAGCGGTGATACGTGTTGTTTTTTTGCTGACGTATTACGTATTATCCCTCCTCATCTCTTCCTTTGGCACACTGGGGGTATTTTTTTCGTATTTTATAGGAATTTGCTTATTTATGGCGTGTAGTGCGTGGCCTTTATGCTGTTTTTGATCATATTTTGCTTGTTTGTGAAGTCACAGCTGATTTTTGTACTTTATTATTTGTGTGCACTTTATGCCTATATGTTCACTTTTGATTTATTGTGATATCTATATTGGTTGTACAGTTTTATTTGAGGGGGTATGTACGTTACATATTATTATATTGCCTTAGGGCAGGGTTCTTCTTATCGTGACGGACCCAAACTTCTATATCTTTTATATACTTTTTGTTTGGTCTTTGTCATCAATAATGATTTTTGCTGATGTTCTAGAGATTGAGCTCCTTCTTTTACAACATCTACTTTTTTTCTTTTGTGTTTTTCAGCGCTTCATGCTTTTTGGGCATTATTAGTTTGCCCCCCTTACATAACTGTTAGTTTAATTCATTACGTGGTGCCCACCAGCTCTTTTTTAAGTCCATGTAGCCCCCTATATATGGGTACGACACATACATGCGAACCCTGTGAGAATATCCAGTCCATCTGGACGTGGGTCAAAAAATAGTAGAATTAGAATGGTAATTCGGGGGGGGGCATTTACTTATGCAAATTATTTTTTTTTTTTAACAATGAATTACTGATATTATGCAACGGCAGCGACACGAAAGTGAACGGAACTGATAGTAAATGTGACTGCGCCGACCACAAGGCCGAGACATCCTGTACAAAGTGGAGCAGTGACCGCTGACTAAGGCAGAGATTTCCTGTGACTGAGCAGCGGTGATGTCTGACTCATCACGTGAATCGGCGACCCCCGACCCGCTTTGTCATGTGACCAAAATTTTACACGCGTGGCGATTAAAAAAGTGCAAACTCGGGATAAATTCACAAAGAATGAAATAGGTCAAAGGCAAAACTGAGCGCACGTGATTTCATTTGAGTTTTGGAAATTTTTGATTTGTACCTTTTTATTTATTTTTGATTTTTGTTTGCACTGCACCGATTGACCCGCTGGGCTATCAACACTCCTGGGCTCATACATAAGTAAGTGCCCCCGGCTCTACTAATGATTGTCAATGGAGATTGTATGGCAGGATCCCTGATACACAGGGGTGGGATTCAAATGGCCCTTTTATACGGACCAAGGATTGGACGATTGAGCATTCATATGAATCCTTGTCCTCGATCACTGCCGGGTAAATTGGTGGGCATACACTTTTGGACATGGAGTGCCATATAAATCATGGCATGAAGGCTCCGGTGTAGTCCGATATCCAAGTTCTGTCCATACAGATTCATTGGGTTTCAGATAGAAAACTTATATTACCCCCTGCTTCATGTTGACCCCTTGAGGAGTTCCTATAGAACTGAAAAACTCCCCCATAAATACATTTGGATGTTTTTGCTGACTTTCTATAGTAAAACCAACAGAGACATATTTGCAGAAGTAGCAGAGCTGAGAATGTCATTTTGCGCAATGTATTAGTGGCTTTCCCCCTGCAAGATCTTAACTCGTCTAGTGACACATGACAAATTCAGCTCTGCTACATCTGTAAATATGCATATAGCGCGCACGCACGCACACACCTGTGATCTCTGGGGAAACCTGGCAGTAAGTGTTCCATTTCTCTGCAGTGCCACTACAGGAGAAATGAAGTATTACACTGTGTCCATTCATATCAATGTGGTGTCTGTGTAATACAGGACAGGTCCTACAGAGAGAGAGACGTTCTATGTAACCGCTCTCCACTCTGACTGAGAGATGAGGATCCTGAACAGAGGACCCCCCACTATTACCCCAGAATTCACTAATAGGGGTATGGAAATGGGTTTTCTAAACTGAACAGCCCCTATCCTTTTATATGTTTGCAAATTCTTTGCTTCACAGTTTTTGCATTGACTTTGAATCATTTCATGTTGTTATCTTTATTAACATAAAGAACTGCTACAATGTATCAGTGCAGGTAAAATGTATCAGTTTGGAGTTCAGTCAGTTTAGCACAGAGGATTGTCTAGACTGGATACAATTGTAACAAATCCTCAGCTATGAGAAGTATCAGTTCTGTTTACATTCAAAGGCTGAAGACTGGTATGGACTTAGTCTTCCTCAAACTGCTGAGGGTTTTGCTACAATGTATCAGTGTAGGCCAGCGCTATCACCCAGGAATCCAGAGCAGGAGAGAAATTTGTGCTGCTGCTGGGTTTAGCTCACTCAGGATTGTCTACACTGATACATTGGAACAAATCCTCAGTTGTGTGAGTTCAGCTTACCGCTTCTAAATGTAATCAATTAAATTTTCTAACAGTCAGCAGAGATCCTACAAAAGTTGAGGAATTGGATCACAAAGTATATTAAAAAGTTGCAGAACTTTACTTGTGTTATTTCTATAGAAAAAGATAAGCGGTTGACAAAGAACTATGGCACCGCTTATCTAAGGACCAACCAAGGACCAAACAGATAAAAAGCAAATGTCTACAGTCAGTGTAGCCAACTATAAAAGGATGATTCCGACAGCGATCCCAGACCCTTATCCCACCGCGCTACTAATACTCCATTACTTCTACCCTGCTCAGTATTGCTTTACTGCCCCGGGTCACATGATTTTGGCTTATAGGTCTGTGGGTCCTCCAATATTCCTCTAAAAAATTATAATTTTCCAAATAACCAGAATCGAATCCATGCTTTGGCCTATAGAGCTATCGGAAATGAGAATCTCGAAGATTCATTAACAGTCCTTATATGACTACACTGATGTAGCAGAGGCCAACGTGTTAGTGCATCATGCAAATGAAGTAGGTTTACCTGTGTTTTTACTCATGGTGATATTACAATATATTATATAAGATTTTTCTTATATAATATATTGTAATATCACCATGAGTTGTGCCAAATGACAAACTCAACTCTGCTACATCTGTACATATATAAGCAGAAAAATATTACATAAGTCACATCATGTGAGATAAAATAATCTTGATATGTAGGCATAAAACAAAAGATATTGGAATTACACATAGAATAATAAGAAAAATTAAACAACTGTTCATCCTTCCTTATTAGTCCATAGATATATATATATATATACACACTATGTACAGTACTATAATGCAGTGTCTCTGATGTAAACAATACGTACTTGGCTGACAGCGTATTAATAGAACCTGTTACAAGCATCATCCCCGCCAGGATGAGCTGGTACGACGTCCAGGCCATGTCTCCGCGGGTGCCCGGGGTCCTCTCTCGCTGGTTGTGCTGAGAATAAATACAGTCTCAGCGCTCGTTTCCTGTATGGAGAGAATAAGAAATCATGTGACCGGCGAGTCAGCTGCAGGAATAGAGGAGTGAATGCAGAGCGTGTCATCGTGGGAAGGAGCTTATGGCATGTACGTCTGGATGTGTCACACACACAGGGGCTCATACAGGCGCAGCGACATACACAGGCACATCCACACGGGATCATACAGGTGCAGCGACATACACAGGCGCATACACAAACATACACATCCACATCCACACGGGATCATACAGGTGCAGCGACATACACAGGCACATACATATCCACATCCAGATCCGCACATACAGATACAAAGACATACACAGGTGCACATACACACATATACACATCCAGTATAGACATAGACACACATGTATACACATACAGTATAGACATAGATCACATATACACATACAGTATAGACATAGACACACACATATACACATACAGTATAGATATAGACACTCACATATACACATACAGTATAGACATAGACACACACATATACACATAAAGTATAGACATAGATCACATATACACATACAGTATAGACATAGATCACATATACACATACAGTATAGACATAGACAAACACACATATACACATACAGTATAGATATAGACACTCACATATACACATACAGTATAGACATAGATCACATATACACATACAGTATAGACATAGACAAACACACATATACACATACAGTATAGATATAGACACTCACATATACACATACAGTCTAGACATAGACACACACATATACACATAAAGTATAGACATAGACACACACACATACACATAAAGTATAGACATAGACACACACATATACACATAAAGTATAGACATAGATCACATATACACATACAGTATAGACATAGAACACATATACACATACAGTATAGACATAGACCACATATAGACATACAGTATAGACATAGACCACATATACACATACAGTATATACATAGACACTTACATATACACATACAGTATAGACATAGACACACCCATATACACATACAGTATAGACATAGACACATACACATACATATACACATACAGTATAGACATAGATCACATATACACATGCAGTATAGACATAGATCACATATACACATACAGTATAGACATAGACAAACACACATATACACATACAGTATAGATATAGACACTCACATATACACATACAGTATAGACATAGATCACATATACACATACAGTATAGACATAGACAAACACACATATACACATACAGTATAGATATAGACACTCACATATACACATACAGTATAGACATAGACACACACATATACACATAAAGTATAGACATAGACACACACATATACACATAAAGTATAGACATAGATCACATATACACATACAGTATAGACATAGAACACATATACACATACAGTATAGACATAGACCACATATAGACATACAGTATAGACATATACACACACATACAGTATAGACATAGACCACATATACACATACAGTATATACATAGACACTTACATATACACATACAGTATAGACATAGACACACCCATATACACATACAGTATAGACACAGACACATACATATACACATACAGTATAGACATAGATCACATATACACATGCAGTATAGACATAGACAAACACATATACACATACAGTATAGATATAGACACTCACATATACACATACAGTATAGACATAGACACACACACATACACATAAAGTATAGACATAGATCACATATACACATACAGTATAGACATAGAACACATATACACATACAGTATAGACATAGACCACATATAGACATACAGTATAGACATAGACACACACACACACACACACACACACACACAGACACTTACATATACACATACAGTATAGACATAGACACACACATATACACATACAGAATAGACATAGATCACATATACACATACAGTATAGAATGCAGGCACCCGAGGGGTTAACGACTGGATGCCTTCTGACTGAGGGGGCTAGGGGGGGGCGTATTTCATAATAGCGGGCTTTTGGCAATTTGCCATTGGGTCCACTTGTTAACCAGAGGTGGAGCTAAGTTAATAAAAGTTTGAACCCAACTAATTTTCCCTCACCCAGCGGGTTCTGGTAAATATCGGCCCTCCCACCCTCCTCACACCCTCCCTTTAGAGTCTTCTTTATTTCCTTTATTATTGTACAATGTAAATTCGGGTAGTCGGCCCGTTGGCCGCTGCTATTCTTGATCTTTTTGTGCAGATGATGTTTATTGATATTTGTTTTTTCTTTGTCACAGCTGGAGCAGAGAGAGCAGTGCTTACAACGAAGGGTCATTTGAGTCAAACTGGCATACATGTGCACCGCCAATAAGCGGTGTCCGATATTCGAGATGACCACTCAGATATTTATGCTCCCATATTTTATGTTTTATTAATACAGCTGTACCTACCCCACTTTTTCCACTTCAAGAAGTCTCTATTGTACTCCTTTCTAATATTTATGATTTACATACACTATGGGTAAATGGTGAAGCACGCTGGTAAGTGAGCAGCTCGCCTCTGTCATAGAGACACACATATACACAAAGGGTATAGACATAGACACATACATATACACATATAGTATAGACATAGACACATACATATACACATACAGTACAGACATAGGCACACACATATACACATACAGTATAGACATAGACACATACATATACACATAGAGTATAGACATAGATCACATATACACATTACAGTATAGACATAGACGCACACATATACACATAGAGTATAGACATAGACACACACATATGCACATACAGTCTAGACATAGACACACACACATACACATACAGTACAGACACACACACACACACACACACACACACACACACACACACACACACGTATACACATACAGTATATAAATAGACAAACACATATACACATAGAGTACAGACATAGACACACACATATACACATACAGTCTAGACATACACACACACACACACACACACACACACACACATATACACATACAGTACAGACATAGACAAACACATATACACATACAGTACAGACATAGACAAACACATATACACATACAGTACAGACATAGACACACACATATACACATACAGTACAGACATAGACAAACACATATACACATACAGTATAGACATAGACACACACATATACACATAGAGTGTTTACATAGATCACTATCACACGGCAGTATTTCGGTCAGTATTTGTTGTAAGCCAAAACCAGGAGTGGGTCCAAAAATATTAATGAAAAATACTGACCAGAATGCTGCCGTGTGTAAGTGGCCCCACACAGAGGTATATACACACACACATGCAGATACTCACAATTACAACCAGATCCCCACATACACAAATACACATATATACATACACACACCCATATACACACACACACACACACATACATACACATATTTATATACACATACACACACATCACATATATACACCCATATACATACATACACACACACACAAACACACATATATGTATATACACATATACACACACAAACACAAATATATACACACACACACACACACACACACATAAACACACACACATATATTTTAATATATATATACAGTGAAGGAAATAAGTATTTGATCCCTTGCTGATTTTGTAAGTTTGCCCACTGTCAAAGTCATGAACAGTCTAGAATTTTTAGGCTAGGTTAATTTTACCAGTGAGAGATAGATTATATTTAAAAAAAAACCAGAAAATCACATAGTCAGAATTATATATATTTATTTGCATTGTGCACAGAGAAATAAGTATGTGACCCCCTACCAACCATTAAGAGTTCAGCCTCCTCCAGACCAGTTACACGCTCCAAATCAACTTGGTGCCTGCATTATAGACAGCTCTTACATGGTCACCTGTATAAAAGACTCCTGTCCACAGACTCAATGAATCAGTCTGACTCTAACCTCTACAACATGGGCAAGACCAAAGAGCTTTCTAAGGATGTCAGGGACAAGATCATAGACCTGCACAAGGCTGGAATGGGCTACAAAACCATAAGTAAGATGCTGGGTGAGAAGGAGACAACTGTTGGTGCAATAGTAAGAAAATGGAAGACATACAAAATGACTGTCAATCGACATCGATCTGGGGCTCCATACAAAATCTCACCTCGTGGGGTATCCTTGATCCTGAGGAAGGTGAGAGCTCAGCCGAAAACTACACGGGGGGAACTTGTTAATGATCTCAAGGCAGCTGGGACCAGAGTCACCAAGAAAACCATTGGTACCACATTACGCCGTAATGGATTAAAATCCTGCAGTGCCTGCAAGGTCCCCCTGCTCAAGAAGGCACATGTATAGGCCCGTCTGAAGTTTGCAAATGAACATCTGGATGATTCTGAGAGTGATTGGGAGAAGGTGCTGTGGTCAGATGAGACTAAAATTGAGCTCTTTGGCATTAACTCAACTCGGCGTGTTTGGAGGAAGAGAAATGCTGCCTGTGACCCAAAGAACACCGTCCCCACTGTCAAGCATGAAAATGGAAACATTATGTTTTGGGGGTGTTTCTCTGCTAAGGGCACAGGACTACTTCACCGCATCAATGGGAGAATGGATGGAGCCATGTACCGTCAAATCCTAAGTGACAACCTCCTTCCCTCCACCAGGACAATAAAAATGGCTCGCGGCTGGGTCTTCCAGCACGACAACGACCCGAAACATACAGCCAAGGTGTAAAGGATCTGCCAGGCACAGCTTCGGGGTTAACACCCATAGATAATCAGTCTGCACCTGCTTCTATGTCTGTGAGACTGACTCCATCTTCCACCACTCAGGGTGGCAGGCTTAGGAGTGGGAGAACCTATCACAGCCTGGCCAGACGGAGCTAGCTCCCGCCCTCTGTCTATTTATACCTGCCTTTCCTGTTCCTCCTTTGCTTGTGATTCTTCTCGTTTGGTTTCCTGGCCCTGCTGCAGCTTCTTGTTCCATTGTCCTTGCTTCATATTGACCCTGGCTTGCTGACTGCTCTCCTGCTCTGCGTTTGGTACCTCGTACACTCCTGGTTTGACTCGGCTTGTTTACTACTCTTCTGCTATGCGTTTGGCACCTCGTACTCTCCTGGTTTGACTCGGCTTGTTTACTTCTCTTGTTGCTCACAGTGTTGCCGTGGGCAACTTCCCCTTTCTCCCCCTAGCTCTGTGTACCCTTGTCTGTTTGTCTGTCGTGCACTTATTGAGCGTAGGGACCGTCGCCAAGTTGTACCCCGTCGCCTAGGGCGGGTCGTTGCAAGTAGGCAGGGACTGAGTGGCGGGTAGATTAGGGCTCACTTGTCTGTCTCCCCACCCCCGTCATTACATAATCACAAGCCCATACCTAGTCTACCCTGATCCCTGACACCACTATGGACCCCCTTGAGACCCTGGCTCAGCAAATGCAGGGTCTCTCCCTACAGGTCCAGGCCCTGGCTCAGAGGGTCAACCAGCCTGATGCTACCATGGTAGTCCCCCTCACCTCACCTCTTGAACCCCACCTCAAGTTGCCCGACCGGTTCTCAGGGGACCGGAAGACTTTTCTCTCCTTTCGGGAGAGTTGTAGGCTCTATTTTCGTTTAAAGCCCCACTCCTCAGGTTCTGAGAGCCAGCGGGTGAGTATAATTATGTCCCGGCTCCAGGAAGGGCCCCAAGAATGGGCCTTCTCCTTGGCTCCTGACACCCCTGAACTTTCCTCCGTTAATCTGTTCTTTTCTGCTCTCTGACTCATCTATGACGAGACTGACAAGACTGCTTTTGCCGAGAGTCAGCTGGTGACCTTACGTCAGGGTAAGAGACCTGTTGAGGAGTATTGCTCTGACTTTAGGAAGTGGTGCGTAGCTTCTCGGTGGAATGACCATGCCTTAAGGTGCCAGTTTAGGTTGAGTCTGTCGAACGCCCTGAAAGATCTGCTAGTTTGTTATCCCTCTTCTGACTCCCTAGACCAGGTTATGGCTTTAGCGGTACGACTTGACCGACGTCTCAGGGAACGACGACTTGAACGTCTTGATGTTTTCTCCTCTGACTCCCCCATGATGCCTCCCGAGGTTCCGTTGCTTCGTTCCTCCCCGGAAGACTCGGAGGAACTTATGCAACTCGGGGCCTCCGTGTCCCCCCAACAACGTAGAGATTTCCGCAGGAAGAATGGTCTCTGATTCTACTGTGGGGATGACAAGCATCAAGTGAACAACTGTCCTAAGCGTAAGAATGCAGCCGGAGAACTTCCGCGCCTAAGTGATCATCGGGGAGGTCACTTGGGCGCACATGTATTTCCCGTAAATATGAAACGTAATAAAATCTTGCTTCCCTTTCAGGTCTCTTTTGGTGGTAGGTCTGCTACCGGCAGTGTCTTCGTGGATTCAGGGTCTTCTGCTAATATCATGTCTGTGGAATTTGCTATGTCTCTAGCTATGCCTTTGATTGATTTTCCTAAACCTGACCCGGTAGTGGGTATCGACTCCACTCCTCTTGCTAATGGTTATTTTACACAGCATACCCCTGTTTTTGAACTCCTTGTTGGCTCCATGCATTTGGAGCAGTGCTCTGTACTGTTAATGCAGGGATTATCGTCCGATTTGGTTTTAGGCCTTCCCTGGTTGCAGTTGCATAATCCCACGTTTGACTGGAATTCTGGGGACCTTACCAAGTGGGGTAATGAATGCTTGACGTCATGTTTTTCTGTTAATTCTATTTCTCCCCCTGAGGTGGTGAACACGCTACCTGAGTTTGTTCAGGACTTTGCCGATGTTTTCTCTAAGGAGGCCTCCGAAGTGTTACCTCCTCATAGAGAATATGATTGCGCAATCAATTTGGTACCAGGAGCTAAGCTCCTTTAGGGTAGGATATTTAATCTCTCTTGTCCCGAACGTGAAGCCATGAGAGAGTATATCCAGGAATGCCTGGCTTCTTCTTCGTAGGGAAGAAGGATGGTGGTCTTAGGCCATGCATTGACTACCGAAGCTTGAATAAAGTCACTGTAAGGAACCAGTATCCCCTTCCTCTGATTCCTGATCTCTTTAATCAGGATCAGGGGGCCCAATGGTTCTCTAAGTTTGATCTACGGGGGGCGTATAACCTTATCCTCATCAAAGAGGGGGATGAGTGGAAGACTGCGTTTAACACGCTCTAAGGTCATTTTGAATACCTCGTCATGCCCTTTGGGTTGTGTAATGCTCCTGCGGTCTTCCAGAATTTCATAAATGAGATTTTAAGAGACTACCTGGGGGTACTTCTTGTAGTGTACCTTGATGACATACTTGTGTTTTCCAAGGACTGCTCCTCCCACATTGAGCATGTCAGGAAGGTGCTCCAGGTCCTTCGAGAAAACAAACTGTTTGCGAAAACCAAAAAATGTGTGTTTGGGGTGCAGGAGATACCATTTTTGGGCCAAATCCTCACTCCTCATGAATTCCGCATGGACCCTGCCAAGGTCCAGGCTGAGGCGGAATGGGTCCAACCTGCCTCCCTGAAGGCGTTACAGTGCTTCCTGGGGTTCGCTAATTATTACAGGAGGTTTATTGCTAACTTCTCGGTCATCGCTAAGCCTCTTACGGATCTCACTCGCAAAGGTGCTGATCTCCTCCACTGGCCTCCTGACGCTGTCCAGGCTTTTGAGGTCCTTAAGAAGTGCTTTATCTAGCTGGTTGAGCCCAACCAAATGGAGCCATTTATCGTGGAGGTTGACGCGTCCGAGGTGGGAGTGGGGGCTGTCTTGTCCCAGGGTACCAGGTCCCTCACCCATCTCCGTCCCTGTGCCTACTTCTCCAGGAAGTTTTCACCCAATGAGAGTAACTATGATATTGGCAACCGCAAACTCTTAGCCATTAAATGGGCATTTGAAGAGTGGCGCCACTTCCTGGAGGGGGCTAGGCACCAGGTAACGGTCCTTACCGACCACAAGAATCTGGTTTTCCTAGAATCTTCCCGGAGGCTAAACCCGAGACAAGCTCGTTGGGCGTTATTTTTTACCAGATTCAACTTTGTGATTACCTATAGGGCTGGGTCTAAAAATATTAAGGCTGATGCACTGTCACGTAGCTTCATGGCCAGCCCTCCTTCGGAGGAAGATCCTGCTTGTATTTTGCCTCCAGGTATAATCATTTCCGCTATTGATTCTGATTTAGTCTCTGAAATTGCGGCTGATCAAGGTTCAGCTCCCGGGAGCCTTCCTGAGAACAATCTGTTTGTTCCCCTGCAATTCCGGCTAAGGGTACTTAGGGAAAATCATGACTCTGCACTATCTGGCCATCCAGGCATCCTGGGTACCAAGCACCTCATTGCCAGAAACTATTGGTGGCCTGGGTTGCCTAAAGACGTTAAGGCCTACGTCGCCGCTTGTGAAGTTTGTGCTAGGTCCAAGACTCCCAGGTCCCGACCAGCGGGCTTACTATGTTCTTTGCCCATTCCCCAGAGACCTTGGACCCATATCTCCATGGATTTTATCACCGATTTGCCTCCATCTCAAGGCAAGTCGGTGGTGTGGGTTGTAGTAGACCGCTTCAGTAAGATGTGCCATTTTGTGCCCCTCAAGAAACTACCCAATGCTAAGACGTTAGCTACTTTGTTTGTCAAACACATCCTGCGTCTCCATGGGGTCCCTGTCAATATTGTTTCTGATAGAGGGGTACAATTTGTTTCATTGTTTTGGAGAGCCTTCTGTAAAAAGTTGGAGATTGATCTTTCCTTCTCCTCTGCCTTCCATCCTGAAACGAATGGCCAAACTGAGAGGACTAATCAGTCTCTCGAACAATATTTAAGGTGTTTTATCTCTCACTGTCAATATGATTGGGTCTCATTCATTCCCCTCGCCGAATTTTCCTTTAATAACCGGGTCAGTAATTCGTCAGGGGTCTCCCCCTTTTTCTGTAATTTTGGGTTTAATCCACGGTTCTCTTCCGTTTCACCTGGTAGTTCCAACACTCCCTAGGTAGAGGTCATTCATCGAGAACTGTGCACAGTCTGGGCTCAGGTTCAGTAGAACCTAGAGGCGTCCCAGAGCATACAAAAAACTCAGGCAGATAGAAAACGTTCTGCTAACCCCTTGTTTATGGTCGGGGATCTGGTGTGGCTATCGTCTAAAAATGTGCGCCTTAAGGTCCCGTCCAAGAAGTTTGCTCCCCGATTTATAGGGCCGTACAAGGTCATTGAAGTCCTCAATCCTGTCTCCTTCCGACTGGAGTTGCCCCCATCTTTTCGAGTACACGACGTGTTCCATGCCTCCCTCCTTAAACGCTGCTCCCCGTCCTTGGCTCCCTCGAGGAAAACTCCGGGCCCTGTTGTCACCCCTGAGGGGGCAGAATTCGAGGTGGCCAAGATTGTGGACAGCAGGATGGTCCAAGGCTCCCTCCAGTACCTGGTCCATTGGAGAGGATACGGGCCTGAGGAGAGGACTTGGGTACCCGCTCGGGATGTTCACGCTGAGATATTGGTCAGGAGGTTTCACCTTCGTTTCCCCAGTAAACCAGGTCCACTTAGAAAGGGTCCGGTGGCCCCTCATAAAAGGGGGGGGGGTACTGTAAAGGATCTGCCAGGCACAGCTTCGGGGTTAACGCCCATAGATAATCAGTCTGAACCTGCTTCTATGTCTGTGAGACTGACTCCATCTTCCACCACTCAGGGTGGCAGGCTTAGGAGTGGGAGAACCTATCACAGCCTGGCCAGACGGAGCTAGCTCCCGCCCTCTGTCTATTTATACCTGCCTTTCCTGTTCCTCCTTTGCTTGTGATTATTCTCGTTTGGTTTCCTGGCCCTTCTGCAGCTTCTTGTTCCATTGTCCTTGCTTCATATTGACCCCGGCTTGCTGACTGCTCTCCTGCTCTGCGTTTGGTACCTAGTACACTACTGGTTTGACTCGGCCTGTTTAGTAACTCTTCTGCTCTGCGTTTGGCACCTCGTACTCTCCTGGTTTGACTCGGCTTGTTCACTTATCTTGTTGCTCACGGTGTTGCCGTGGGCAACTGCCCCTTTCTCCCCCTAGCTCTGTGTACCCTTGTCTGTTTGTCTGTCGTGCACTTATTGAGCATAGGGACCGTCGCCCAGTTGTACCCCGTCGCCTAGGGCGGGTCATTCATTGCAAGTAGGCAGGGACTGAGTGGCGGGTAGATTAGGGCTCACTTGTCTGTCTCCCCACCCCCGTCATTACACAAGGCAACAAAGGAGTGGCTCAAAAAGAAGCACATTAATGTCATGGAGTGGCCTAGCCAGTCTCCAGACCTTTATCCCATCGAAAACTTATGGAGGGAGCTGAAGATCTGAGTTGCCAAGCGACAGCCTCGAAATCTTAATGATTTACAGATGATCTGCAAAGAGGAGTGGGCCAAAATTCCATCTAACATGTGTGCAAACCTCATCATCAACTACTAAAAATGTCTGACTGCTGTGCTTGCCAACAAGGGTTTTGCCACCAAGTATTAAGTCTTGTTTGCCAAAGGGATCAAATACGTATTTCTCTGTGCACAATGCAAATAAATATATATCATTTTGACTATGTGATTTTCTTTTTTTTTTTTGTTGATAATCTATCTCTCACTGGTAAAATTAACCTAGCCTAAAAATTCTAGACTGTTCATGTCTTTGACAGTGGGCAAACTTACAAAATCAGTAAGGGATCAAATACTTATTTCCTTCACTGTATATATACACACGCATATAGCAGTGGTCCACCTTTTTATTAGAGCGACCACACCAGTGTGAATGTAGCCCTAAGTGACGCACATGAGTTCCTGGACAGTGGAGTCAGTGAGGTGTGTGCGCTGGTGGCTGTGGCCTCGGTCACTAATGAACCGCCCAATAGTGAGCCAGATGTACATGAAAACATTACCCTAGAGGTTGGGGCTGTCATTGGTACCAACGAGGACACTACTGCCATGTATAGTGTGAGAAGGGTTACTACTTCACCCTTAGAATTTCTGCCCCCTGCAGGTCTTTCACATGTAGACGTTGAGACACATGTAGCTCCCACACTTTCCCAGGAGGTAAGGGGAGCAATAGAGGTGGTCTTCCAGGCGGGTTTAATGGATACTAATGCAGAGTGTGCTTTAGCCATTGAAGTTGCATGTGACGCAAGACAGGTTGCTAAGGGCAACAAGCGGGACTATACCACTAAGCAGGATGCGGGCCCCAACGCTGCTGCAGAGACGACCACTACCGGGTCTGATAGAAGTAACCCAGAGGGGTCGGGTCAGTGCGGTGAAAAATTGTCTCTGGACGGACAGTCTGAGCATTTAAATACTGAGATGAAAAACTCCAAGATGGAGGGGAGTATAGCGTCTGAAGTTGGTTTGGTAGATGGTACGGTGTATACCAAAACTCACGAGATGAGTGTTACTGAACACTATGAGCCAGGGTTAAACCAAGGGGTGACACACAATGCCACTTCATGGATACGGAAAGGTCCCTGAATGTAGGGCACAACACATGTAAATACGGCTGTGATCAGCAAAAGCTAGTAGTGCCTACAAGGGATGAGGATGCCAGGCATGCCAACATAGAAGAGCTGCAGGAGCACCCGTATAATACACCCAGGGGTGATTATCAAATGTCTGTTACTGTAGGGGTGACCCTAAGTGTGACTATGTCCCAACGTAGGAGCTTTGACCTTGGAGGGAGGTTGAAATGTGATCAGTCCTACGGCCTTTATCAAAGGGGGGGGGGGGGGATATGTAGCAGTGCAGCTACTGGACGGTGCAGAAACTCAGGTTTTAAGCAACCAGGGAGCATGTACAGCAGAGAGGGTTTTCTCTGCTGTTGCTTGGGGTGTAAAGCCTGGAATAGGGCCTGGTTTGCTGGAGTGTGAAGGAGAAGGGCGGCTTCCACTCCATACAGACAGTCCGTGTCTTGGGCTGTCTGATGAGCCTAGTTAGGCTTCACCTGAGACGGCTCTTTAATTCAGGTGTGTGCTGTTCACACAGGGCTCTCTGGGGAAGACAGGCATGCTAGCCTGTGAGAGTCACCACCGTGTGAGGTAAAACTGTGAAGGTTTTGAGGTGCTGGGCACAAGGCTCAGTGTCTCGTAGTGAGGGACACTGAATGTGTTTAGGGTATGTTCACACGGCCTATTTGCGGACGTAATTCGGGCGTCAAAAGACGGTGCGTAAATAGACGCACGTGCCAAAGAAGTGTCATGTCACTTCTTCAGACGTAAATGGAGCCGTTTTCCATGGACTCCATGGAAAACCATCTCCAGTTACGTCCGTAATGGACGCGGCGTTCTAGCGCCAGCACATGCCGTTACGGCTGAAATGACGGGGCTGTTTTCTCCTGGAAACAGCCCCGTAATTTCGGCCGTTACGGACGCTGCCGTGTGAACATACCCTTAGTTAGAGGCTGGACGGCCTAGGGTTTATTTTGTATGTTTATTGTTGTACCACTGACTGCTATTGTGAAGAGAATAAAGCTAGCTACGGCTGGTTTAAACCTTTTACTCAAGGAGTTGGAGTGAACTTTCTATGTGTGCCAACCATCTCACCTGGGAGATGGCGATCCCATGAGCTAAGTGGACCCCAGGTTGTCACAGTATATAATATATAAGATGTGAGTATATAATATATAAGATGTGAGTACTGTATATAATATAGAAGAGTTGAGTATATAATATAGAAGAGTTGAGTATATAATATAGAAGAGTTGAGTATATAATATAGAAGAGTTGAGTATATAATATAGAAGAGTTGAGTATATGATATAGAAGAGTTGAGTATATAATATATATAAGATGTGGGTATATAATATATATAAGATGTGCAGGGGCGTAGCTAGGGGGGGGGCAGGCGGGGCATGTGCCCCGGGCGCAGCTCAGAGGGGGGCGCCAGTGCCCCCTCCTCCTGCACTATAATTGTACCTGTGTCGCAAGGACACAGGTACAATTAGAAGCAATGAATGACCGGGCACGTTCCGTGCCCGGCCATTCAGCGCCTTTCCACGAATGAAGCAATTGGTACCTTTTGTACCAGTGAAGCTTCCGTCGATGAAAGACGCTGACTGACTGACAGGTAAAGTCATCCTGCCCAGCCAATCAGCACCTTTCATAGACGCAGTGTTCAACCCCCTGGAGACCTGCGCAGAAGAGAGCAGGT
Organism: Rhinoderma darwinii; assembly: GCF_050947455.1. Lineage (NCBI taxonomy): Eukaryota > Metazoa > Chordata > Amphibia > Anura > Rhinodermatidae > Rhinoderma > Rhinoderma darwinii. The sequence goes on along the minus strand of NC_134690.1, from coordinate 10,114,837 downwards.
CTCCATGGCTGCCGGACGGCGTGGGAGTGGGAATAAGGTGAGTTTGAATAGTTTTTTTTTTTTTTTTAAATTGTAATAGAAATGTGTGGCTGTGGGGGGGACGGGACTTTGTCTACAAGGGGGACTTTATCTACGGGGGGGACCTTTATCTACGGGGGGTGTCTATCTACAGGGGGACTATATCTACAGGGGGGTGTCTATCTACAGGGGGACTATATCTACAGGGGGGTGTCTATCTGCAGGGGGACTATATCTACAGGGGGGGGTCTATCTACAGGGGGACTATATCTACAGGGGGTGGGCTATATACAGGGGGACTATATCTATAGGGGGTGGGCTATATACAGGGGGACTATATCTACAGGGGGTGGGCTATATACAGGGGGACTATATCTACAGGGGGTGGGCTATATACTGGGGTGTGCTATCTATGGAGCACCATATACAGGGGTGGGCTATAGCTACAGGGGGGGCTATATAGTATATAGCCCACCCCTGTATATGGTGCTCCATAGATAGCCTACCCCTGTAGATATAGCCCACCCCTGAAGATATAGCCCACCCCTGTAGATATAGCCCACCCCTGTAGATATAGCCCACCCCTGTAGATATAGCCCACCCCTGTAGATATAGCCCAGCCCTGTAGATATAGCTCAGCCCTGTAGATATAGCCCAGCCCTGTAGATATAGCCCAGCCCTGTAGATATAGCCCAGCCCTGTAGATATAGCCCAGCCCTGTAGATATAGCCCAGCCCTGTAGATATAGCCCAGCCCTGTAGATATAGCCCACCCCTGTAGATATAGCCCACCCCTGTAGATATAGCCCACCCCTGTAGATATAGCTCAGCCCTGTAGATATAGCCCACCCCTGTAGATATAGCCCAGCCCTGTAGATATAGCCCAGCCCTGTAGATATAGCCCACCCCTGTAGATATAGCCCACCCCTGTAGATATAGCCCAGCCCTGTAGATATAGCCCAGCCCTGTAGATGTAGATATAGCCCAGCCCTGTAGATATAGCCCAGCCCTGTAGATATAGCCCAGCCCTGTAGATATAGCATCCCACAAATAGCTCCCCCTATAGTGCTCCACAGAAAGCCCACCCCTGTATATAGCCCCCTTGTACATATATTCCACCCCTGTATATAGTGCTCCACAGATAGCCCACCCTTGTATATAGTATATACAGGGGTGGGCTATCTGTGAAACACTATATACAGGGGTGGACTATATGTGGAGCACTATCTACAGGGGTGGGCTATATCTACACTGGGGCTACATACATGGTTGGGCTATCTGTAGAGCACTATATACATGGGTGGGCTATATCTACAGGGGGCTATATACAGGGTTGGGCTATATGTGGAGCACTATATACAGGGGTGGGCTATATCTACAGGGGGCTATATACAGGGGTGGGCTATCTGTAGAGCACTATAGGGGGAGTTATTTGTGGGACACTATATACAGGCATGGGCTATATGGGGGCACTATCTACAGGTGCTCAATGGCAGGCACTATCTACAGGGGGCTCTATGGCAGGCACTATCTACAGGGGGCTCTATGGCAGGCACTATCTACAGGGGGCTCTATGGCAGGCACTATCTACAGGGGGCACAGTGTGTGTGTGGGACACGGTGTATGGTGCTATTATAATTAGAGGTTAAGTGTATGGCGCTATTATATTTAGAGGTGCAGTGTATGGCGCTATTATATTTAGGGGCGTAGTGTGTGGTATAATGATAACTTTATCTTTATTTATAGGTGCAGAAATGTTGGAAAAGTGAGAAGCTGAAGACATCTGAGCGGTAAACTGCAGAAATGGGCTGTGACCGGGAGAAGTCATCATAGAGGTCTGGACCGGATGGAGAAAAAGAACTAGAATCTGAGATGTGACCGGTGAGTCACTTAATGTAAATGTTTATTCTGCCTCTAATCAGCACTGTAGTCACTGTATGATCTGCAGCGAGATGATGGGTGGAATGATTATGATAGGATTTATTTTTTGTGAAACGGCAACTCCCAGCATAGTTTTACGCTGTACACACCTATAGGGGTTGCACTAAATTGAGCTGTATTTGTGCTGGTGTTGTATATATGTAGTGAGCTTGCTTCTGGGGCTGTATTTATGTACTGAGCTTGGTTCTGGTGTTGTGTATAGAACTATATTGCTTGTAAAATGTACAAATGTTTTTATGCTCGCGTTACATAAAAATAAATGACACGTCGATTGGTAGAGAAAACAAACACGGCGAGGGGGAAGGAGATGTCGGGAAAGAGGTTGGTGGGGGGGGGGGGGGCGCCAAACTGAATCTTTGCCCCGGGTGCTGGAGAACTTAGCTACGCCTCTGAGATGTGAGTATATAATATATAAGATGTGAGTATATAATGTATAGATGTGAGTATATAAGATGTGAGTATACAATATATATAAGATATGAGTATATAATATATATAAGATGTGGGTATATAATATATATAAGATGTGGGTATATAATATATAGAAGATGTGAGTATATAATATAGAAGATGTGAGTATATAATATCTATACTGAGTTATTATCTGAAACTGCCTGGTGAATGGAAAGAAAATCTCAGCGATTACTGAGGAGACTATTGCAACATTTCACAATCTTCCTGCACTAAAGCCACAACCACAACAGATGGAGTAAGAATTTTATTCTTCATGTTCCTGACCACTTGATTGTATACCAATAGCGTCTACAGTGGGATCTCGCTAGACGTCTACACATTCACTTTAAGGGGAAGGGGGGTATGTTGTGCTCTTGCCCCCCCCCCGACCCTTACTTCCCTGCTCTACGGGCCCCCTACCTTACTGCTCTGCTCTATGAGTCCTCCTACCTTATATCTCTGCTCCATGGGTCCCCCTACCTTACTTCCCTGCTCTATGGGCCTCCTACCTTACTGCTCTGCTCTATGACTCCTTCTACCTTTTATCTCTGTATCTCTGTTCCATGGGTCCCCCTACCTTACTTCTCTGCTCTATGGTCCTCCAAAATTTCTCCTCCCCTCTATGGTCCTCCCACCTTTCTCCTCCCCTCTATGGTCCTCCTACCTTACTTCTCTGCTCTATGGGCCTCCTAACTTACTGTTCTGCTCTAGTCCTTCTACCTTACTTCACTGCTCTATGGTCCTCCTACCTTACTGCTCTGCTCTATGGGCCCCCTACCTTACTGCTCTGCTCTATGTGCCTCCTACCTTACTGCTGTGCTCTATGGGCCTCCTACTGCTCTGCTCTATGTCCCCCCTACCTTACTGCTGTGCTCTATGGGCCTCCTACTGCTCTGCTCTATGGGCCTCCTACCTTACTTCTCTGATCTATGGTCCTCCTACCTTTCTCCTCCCCTCTATGGTCCTCCTACCTTACTTCTCTGCTCTATGGGCCCCCTACCTTACTGCTCTGCTCTATGGTGCTCTTACATTACTGCTCTGCTCTATGGGCCCCTCTACCTTACTGCTCTGCTCTATGAGTCCTTCTACCTTACTGCTCTGCTCTAGTTCTCCTACCTTACTGCTCTGCTCTATGGGCCTCCTACCTTACTGCTCTGGTATATGGTCCTCCTACCTTACTGCTCTGCTCTATGGGCCTCCTACCTTACTGCTCTGCTCTATGGGCCTCCTACCTTACTGCTCTGCTCTATGGGCCTCCTACCTTACTGCTCTGCTCTATGGGCCTCCTACCTTACTGCTCTGCTATATGGTCCTCCTACCATACTGCTCTGCTCTATGGGCCTCCTACCTAACTGCTCTGCTCTATGGGCCTCCTACCTTACTTCTCTGCTCTATGAGTCCTTCTACCTTACTGCTCTGCTCTATGGTGCTCTTACATTACTGCTCTGCTCTATGGGCCTCCTACCTTACTGCTCTGCTCTATGAGTCCTTCCACCTTACTGCTCTGTTCTATGAGTCCTTCTACCTTACTGCTCTGCTCTATGGTCCTCCTACCTTACTGCTCTGCTCTATGGGCCTCCTACCTTACTGCTCTGCTCTATGAGTCCTCCTACCTTATATCTCTGCTCCATGGGTCCCCCTACCTAACTCCTCTCCTCTCCTACCTTACTTCTCTGCTCTATGGGTCTTCCTACCTTACTGCTCTGCTCTAGTCTTCCTACCTTACTGCTCTGCTCTTTGGCCTCCTACCTTATTGCTCTGCTCCATGGCCTCCCTAACTTACTGCTCTGCTCTATGGGTTGTCATGGAAGTCAATGGCTCAAAATATATTAGACTGAAATTTAGATGAGTTTTCCAACAGACACTCACGCCAGGAACTTTATCCAGCATCCTAATCAGGAGATTTCATACCGATATATATCGAAATACTCCTCTGGGTGTTTATTGCCAATCTCAATTATAATAATATCATTCAAATAGGGTGTAGACTTGAGGTTAACCAATCAGAGGCAATGTGACACTATTTCTTATTCAGCCAATAGCAGGCGATAAGAACATTTCAAGTGCATAATTATAATTCTTCATTAAAATGCTGACATCAGGTAACACCTGGAGACAAGCATACAATGGGCAGTTGTTAGTGGTTCGTTCTCATGGGGGAATTTGTTGCGATAATGAGAAATAGTTGCACTTTATGTCTGGGCGTTCAGCCAACCCGCTACAATGGGGTATGAAGCCCATATTATAAAACACATGAAGATATGACATTTCTTTGAGACTCCTCTAGAATTATATAGAGGAAAGGTCATTACAAAATGGAGAATACATATCTTAGTAATTCGGCATCCTGCTTGATAATTCATAATGTAATTTAATATAGAGAATATAAGCAAATAGACCATCCTTCACAAACCCTCCTTTTTCTCATATTCAATTACAGAAATTATATATTATGATTAGAGATGAGCGAACTTATGAAAAGTTAGGTTCGGCTAGTTCGCCGAATTTCACGAAAAAGTTCGATTCGGACCGAACTAGTTCGGACCGAACCTGTAATTTCCGTGCGCCGAGCATGGTACTGTCCAGGGTGCTGATAGAGTTAATGGGCTGCACTAACTCTTTCAGCAACCTTGACAGTACATGCTCGGCGCACGGAAAATACAATTTTAATGTAATAAAAAAAAATAAAAAATACATTCATACTTACATTTCTCCTGTCCGGCCTCCAGCGATGACGTTTCATCCATGTCGCCGCTCGTTGCAGCCAATCACAGGCTGTAGTGGCGGTCACGCACGTCAGGATGACGTCAGAAGGCCGGCCTCCAGGGATGACGCTTCATCCCACGTGACCGCCTCTGCAGCCAATCACAGGCTGCAGCCAATCACACGCTCCTCTCCTGAAATACTCTGTGCTGCGCTGCCTTAAACTCTGTGGACAGGTCAGGATCCTGTTTCTTTTAAATGCTGCTGGGGAACCCGCTCGATCCACTATATAAGGCTGCGCTACAGTGCAGCATTTAAAAGAAACAGGATCCTGACCTGTCCACAGAGTTTAAGGCAGCACAGAGTATTTCAGGAGATGAGCGTGCAGATTCAGTGCTGCTGTGAACTCTGCTCTTACCATTACGTAGCTCTCAGTCACTGCTGAAAGAGTTAACTGATCGGCAGTAACTGTTTCAGCACCCTGGACAGTGAATTCCGATCAGAATATAGAGTAACCTGTCAAAAAAAAAAGACGTTCATACTGACCGAGAACTTTCTGCTTCCTCCAGTCCGGTCTCCTGGCCGTTGCCTTGGTGACACGTCCCTCTCGACATCCGGCCCGACATTCCTGGATGACGTTACAGCCCATGTGACCGCTGCAGCCAATCACAGGCTGCAGAGGCCTCTGCAGCCAATCACAGGCTGCCGCGTCAGAAAAGAAGGTCGGACTGGAGGAAGAAGAGGGACTCGTCACCAAGACAACGACCGGGTACGTATGAAATGCTTTTTATTTTTAATCAGCAGCCTCTTTTCTCTATCAGTGATTGATAGAGACAAGTGGCTGCCGATTTGTATAATATTTTTGACCGGGTTCGGTCAAAACGGGTTCGGCCGAACCCGGTGAAGTTCGGATTCGCTGCGAACCGAACTTTTCCTGATATTCGGACTGAAACCGGGTTCGGCTGTCCCGGTTCGCTCATCTCTAATTATGATTATAAACCTCAAACAATATATAAATAGGGCCACAATGAATAATATAATGCCATCAGCAATATCAGGTTTGGGTATAGGATCCCACCAGTGCATTGACAAGTCCTGTCAGGACTACCCCTCTGGGTAACTCACATA